>NC_088934.1:50450000-50455000 GCF_038396675.1 Hydra vulgaris | reverse complement strand
AGCATCTGCTAAAGTTACTTCTCTTTATTGTGCTTGCCACTTTCTTACTCCAGATTCTATTCTTTATCTCTATAAATCTCAAATCCGTCCTTGTATGGAATACTGTTGCCATATCTGGGGTGGATCTTCCAATGATGCTCTTTCTCTTTTAGACAAGGTGCAAAACGCCTTGATAACATAGTTGGACTTCTTGAAGCCAACCTACGACCATTATCACATTGTCGTAATGTTGCTTCTCTTTCTTTTCTATAAATACTATAATGGAAACTGATCTAAATAGCTAGCGTCTCCTGTGCTATCTACTAAAATTCATTCTTATGTTATTTGTCATTCAATTAAGTCTCATTCTTTTACCCTGACTGTTCCTAAGTGCTCCAAAAATTGTTATTTATCTAGTTTTTCGCCTTGAACATCAGCTCTTTGGAATTAGCTCCCTTCATCTTGTTTTCCTGATTCATATAGTTTGCAATCTTTTAAGTCATCTGTTAATTGTTATTTTGCTCTATAAACTTTATCTTTTCTCTACCAGTTATTTCCAACTTATATAGAAGTTGCTTGCAGCTTTGTTGGAGGTGAAGATGTTGAGAAAAAATATGTTTTTAAAGTGTTTTTGAAAAAATGCAACAATTAGGCTTTTTAAAATCGAAAAAAATATTTCTCAAAAAATAACTTAATTAGAAGCATTAAGTCTTAGCCAGCACAATCATTTGACTTAAGCCCAATAGAAAAATTTTAATGACTTATTTTAATGATAATATGATAATTTTAATGATAATATATTTTAATGACTTAAATGCCTTATTAAAAAGACTTGTGGATAGTATACCTTTGAGATGCATTAAAGTCATAAAAAACAAAAGATGATCAATATCAATTAGTAATACAGCTAAAACTTAGAAAGAACTTAATAAATCCTATTTTCTTTGTATTATACAATAATATCATACAAATCCTAATTTCTTTGTATTAAACATTATCATACAAAATTCTATTAAATTTAAATTAGAAATATTGATATCTTATTAATTATATAATAATTAAATTTTACTTTTCGTAATTTTCAAAAGTTGTTCCAATATTTTTAAAATACATTTTATAAAAGTTAAATATTTTTAATAATTATAATCAAAATATAATTATAAATGTTATATAATATAAAATAATTATAATTATAATATTTTTTGAAACTTATAAAATGAGCAGATCAAGACAAGTAATGTAATTCACACATAAACATTCAAATTACTGGTAACTTATAGCAATAGTATGAAGTAACTTTAGTGTCTAAATATATTAGTAAAGAATTATTCATTTTAATGTTTTATATGGTAATTTTAAAGTGAATTAAAAAAAATGTAGGTATATACTTGACCAATAAGAGTTAACAAATCTTTAATATTGGAATCTTTTTGACAGTGCTAATGATATCATTTAAAAACTGAAACTTTCAATGTCTCAAAATACAATTTGCAGATAGCTAAAACTTCCAGGACATCTGAGCTTCAGAGCAGCAAAAAAACCTTTCATTTCTCCAATGAACCAAAAAGCTAGAAATGAATTTGCAAATGCTCATAGAAACATGACTATTCATGATTGGTAAAGAGTATTGTGGAGGATGGATCAAAGTTTAATTTGAAAGGTGAAATTTAATTTATAAGTTTGATTTGAAAGATAGAAATTTAAAGGTATGTAGAACCTTGTTTTTCTAGTTTTAGCCGAGTTGGACCTATCCATCGAATAAATGACATCATGGATCAATTTGTTTATCATGATATTCTCATAGAAAAAATGGTTCCTCATGCTGATAACAACATGCCTCTTTTATGGATATTTCAAAAAGAAAACAACCCAAAAGATACCTCTAAGCTTGTTAAACAATGGTTTAAAAGGAATCATATTAAAATGATAAAGTGGCTCAATCACCTCATCTCAATCTAGTTGAAAGATTTTGGTACCGAGAACACAAAGGACCCTTCAAAATTGCTAATGAGCTATTTAAAGCTATTGAAGCCACCTGAAATAAGATAACACCAGAAAAAAATTATTAAAATTATTGAGTCTATGCCAAGTGTTCCATAATCTTAAAAAGTAATTAACTATTAAGCCATTAACTATTGATTTTAATGTTTTTTTTTTGAGTAGTTATAAAGAAGTTGAAATAATTTGGAAGACCATACTTTTACATTAAAATACCAATAGAAGCAAAATACACATGTATTCATTTTCAAGTAGCCTTATTATGCAAAAATCATTTTTCATTTACGTAATATTAACAATTTTTTTCATTTAAAGGGTTGTTTTTTTTGAAAAATTGCTGTATTCAGTAATTTAAGTTAAAAAAAAATTTTTTTCAATGGTTGTTTAATGGATGCTTGTTTTTCATTTTGAAAAACTCATTTTTTTGAAAAATGAAGAACAAGCCTCAGATTCTTGTGTTTTTATGTTTTTCATCTACCTCTTTCAACTTCTATATTAACATTTTAACATGAATTAAGCAATTTAACTAACTGCACAAATGACTTTGTTATAGGAATACCAAATCTTAATTGGTATTCCTATAACAAAGTCATATTCTGTTCAAGTGAAGTACCATATAAATGAATAATGCATTTATTAACTCATAACAACTTAGAAAAGGGAGGAAATGTTGAGAAAACTTAGGTGAACAACTTTCATCTGAAATTTTAGCCTCAAAAGAATTGAATAATGTATCAATACTAAAATTACAATAAGATTTAGAAACCACTGGAAGTCCAGCAGGCTGAAAGGCTTCCTATCAGTGTAAGGATTACTTTCTCCTAACTAAACCTAATTCAATAGAACATTTGTTGCACTTTAGAAGCAACTCTATTAGGTAAACTCACCACTAATTATGAATAGTAATCTTCTTCCTATGATAAATAAGATAAAAATTTTACCTAAGACCACATCTAATATTATTAAAGAGGAAATACAGCAATAGCTAAGAAACTCAAGTCGGATAAGCATTCTTTTGCTAATATATATTTATATATATATATATATATATATATATATATATATATATATATATATATATAAATATATATATATATATATTTATACACGTATATATACATATATATGTATATATATATATATACATTAATATATGTATCTATATATATATATACATACATATATATGTATATATATACATGTATAATATATATATATATATATATATATATATATATATATATAAAGTAGATATTTATATAATAGGTATATATATTTAATATATATACATATATATATATTAAATATATATACCTATTATATAATATATCTACTTATATATATATATATATATATATAATATATATAGTATATATATATATATATAATATATATATATATATATAATATATATATATATAATATATATATAATATATATAATATGTATATATATATACACACATATATACATACAGCCCTCGGAATAAGGCATTGCTGAATGCCGACATAAAAGTGTTTGAGGTCAGCAAATAATTGCCAACCAATTACATAACATATATCATTAAACTTATAAATATTTTGAATAAATGAATCAAATATATCTTTTATAAAATTTGTAGATACATTTAAATTTAATAAAAATTATAATTTCAAACAATTAAAAGATCAAGCAAAAAAAAGATGTTAACTAAATAAAAAATTAAAAAAAATATTTTTATTAAAAAAATATTATTAAAAAATATATTAAAAAAATTTAATTAAAAAAATAAAGTAAAGAGTATGTATGCATACAATCGAAACTATAAAACTATATTGTATACCATAACTATTCATTTCAATTAGTCTTTGGAAATTTTAACTTTTAAAAATTTATTATAACTTACGACATAAACTTATAAATTATTACATTTTATGACAAAACAAAATTTTTAATAATTGGGACATTTTAATAATTAGGACAGATCTAATATTATTAACAATAACATTGTCTGTTTTAAAAGATTTTTAATAAATATTTTGAGAAAATGAAACAATAAACAGAAACTTTTACATCAAAATTCAATCAATATTATTTTTTAATAAAGCATAAATACATTAGTTTAAAAAAATCTATAATTTAAAAAATATATTTCTTAAAAATAAAAACAAAGAAATTTAACAAAAGAGCAAAACTTGAAAATTTCTTGTGTGACACAATGTTTAATTGACATCTTTCAAACAGAAAATAAGTCTAAAACATTAAAACACCATGTTTATAAAACAAAAAAGAAAAAGAAAAACAGAGAACTTTATCTTGTTGGATCCATTAAAAGTTGGAAGCATTTTATTGCAGAGGTCAGATGTACAGCATTGATAACATCGTATATCATCATCAGACTTTATACATGGTCCATAATTAATGTCTTTTAAACTACATACCCCATCATCTACATAACATTTCCGTTCAACTACTCCGGGAATAGTAGAAAACACACTGGAATTGTTTATACGCATATAAATTGCATTAACAAAGCATATTTGATTCTCAGAACAGATGTTATACCTTGAAGTTGCTGTTGGTGAATAACACATTTGATTATTTGTACATATCTCACTGTAACAATTTAATCCTAGCGCTATGTAATAAAATAATTTGATGATATAAAAAAATATTTATGATAAAACATTTAAGAAATTAGATAATTATATCAGAAAAACTTTTTTTAAAAACTTACATGAGCAAACAAACCATAAAAAATAAACATATAAATTCTAACAATAAATAACAATAATAATAATAAAAATAATAAAAATAATACATACATTAATATATAATAGTAATATAACAACAGTAATAATAATAATAATAATAATAATAATAATAACAAATATCAAATTCTTATTCAAGAAAACCATAACAGAGTTGATTTTTTTCTGAGTCTCATTTTTGTTGTATTTAGTAATATATTGTACTGATATATCAATATAAAAATAATTTATTTCAATTTATTGAGTAATATTGTAGTTGTTTAAAAATAACAA
>NC_088934.1:50435000-50445000 GCF_038396675.1 Hydra vulgaris | reverse complement strand
ACGTATGTGTTGGCGTAAGAATCATTTTTTTTATTCCGCTCTTCCCAAATGCAACAAACTATAGAACTATATATATATGTATGTATATATATATATATATATATATATATATATATATATATATATATATATATATATATATGGTAATAATTTACATTTTATGCTCTTTTTATTTTATAGGCTTTTAAAATTAGTAATTTTACAGATAGTAATTGTTTCCACACAAAACAAAAGTTTTAAAAAGCAAATACAATGCTGAGCAAACCTGCTAGAGAAAAACTAATGATAAAATAGGCTTATCAATTAAAGCAGAAATAGGGTAAAATTAGTGTACACTGATTGAAGATGTAACTTTGATCAAAATGTCTAAATGTTTATATGTATTAACAAAAACAACATAAATTTTATTTTAAAAATATTAGTTTAAAACATTGTGTAGCAAAAATGCTATACTTAAAATAGTATTTGTTTCAAACACTCGGAGGAAATGTAAGAGAACTTTGCGCATTCGAAAAAACATCTTCAGCATATAAATCTTCATCTAATGGTAGGGAATCATCAAAATGAGTTGGAAAAACTGGATCTTTCAGAAATTTGTTGTATGGAGAATCCTTAATTTTTAAAAAACCACCAATTTCTCCAGGGATTCCACCTCGTATATACAAAACATTAAACTTGGTATTAATTCGTAAAATCTAAAAGTAAAAAAAAAAAAGAGAACAATAAATAACTTGCCTCCTCAAACAAATTTTATATTCAATTAATTTTTTATACCTTGCATTTTTAAAAACCTTGTGAGTTTAAATAATAGTTATCTTATTTAAAATTTCTTTTATTTTTATCAAACACCAAAAACTCCCTTAAAACACAGTATGGTACTGTCAGTTATTGGCAACATAACGCTATTTTACATAATAATAGTTTGTGTATATAAATTGCTTCATTGAATGAAACCATCTCAAACTTGGTATGATATTAGAAAAATAGCTTGTGATACACATAAAGCAATTTATTCAGCATTGCTACAAAAATTAAGCTTATATTAACAATAAATATTGATTGGTTTCTACTTTCAAGTTATTGGCACTTTGACTCAATTGACTCAATGGCATGTGCGACTTATTATTATATTTATTATATTTATTGGCACCAATTTTAAATAAAATCTAGAAAATGAGAACATTTTAAATAAAATCTAGAAAATGAGAACACAACAACTACAAAAATGTAAAATAAATTAAATAAATGCATATATTAAAAATTGTATTATACCAACAAAAATTACAATTTTTGTGAAAATTGTTGAGAATTAAACAAACAAAATTGAAGAGAATTGAGTTAGTTTAATTGGATTCTTGGCACACAAAAGAAAAGTTTCTTTTAATGAGTTTTTATATATTTGTATGCTTTTTATACTCATCAGAAACACAGTTGATTTGCACAATCACATGAATCACAATTCAGCCACAACTTTGATCTCTTGTCCTCCTCATAACTAATCTTGCGCACATAACAAATCTCTATTTGTAAGTTTTTCTCTATGCTTTCGTGTAGATAGAGTATAAACTAAATTAGTTTATACAGTTTACATATACTAGTTTCTTTCTTTTCTTTACAGGTTTATTTGCTACAGGAACTTTGAGTATTTCTTTCAACACCAACATTTTTACTTTATCTTGACCTTAGGATTTCACTTAGAAATAATAACTTTCTGATTATTGTATTTTATGTTAAACTTTGATCAATTAAACATCGTTTTAAAGCTTTTACCAACTAAACATTATTTTAAAGTCTTTCAAATAAAAAATTACAGCCTACAATAAAACAAAGGAAAACTTTACCTTTCATCCATCCACTAGAGCTCCTTGGACTATCATTCCAAGTAGAACACATAGCTGAAAATGCTTAGAAAATATCTGCCTCCTAAAAATTGTCATAGGAAAAGCCATTTCTCCTGCTACCAAAAAGTTAATTGCAACTGTGATATTTGCTTTTTCACTAGTAGTGCAAACCTGTTGCACATTCATGCTTTCTACCAATGACCTTTGTTTGAATTTAAACAAAAAGTAGTCTTATCTAAATTAAAAAGATGTTCTGGTGACTGAAGCAGCTTATCTTCAATAAACTTTTTAAAGTTGCTATACCATGCTAATAGAGACTCTTTGGAGACAGTGAATTTACCAAAAGAGTGATGCTCTGATGTTTTAGACTTAAGGTCTGGATTGTCTGTCTAGGTATCTGTATGCCCAAGTTCTAGAAGGGACTCCATTTTTAAATATAGTAGGGTGCAAGCTTTTATGTATTGTTTCTGAAATCATTAATTATAAATATAATAGTTTTAGAGGGAAACCTCTTTTTGCCATTTCAATAAGATACTTCTCATAAAACTCTTCAATTTATGCCAGTAAAGTAGGAGCAGGTCCAGGTCTAAACATAAGGCTTTTTGAACCAGATATTTTTGTTTTTAATGTACTGCATAGAACTTTTTATTTTTTTTGCAGCTGATTAAATAGACAACTCTAATTTTTAAAGAATCAATCGCTCTCTGTATTTAGATTCATTCTCTATAATTATAATTATGTCATACTGGTTTCTTTTATTGACTTCTCTGATATCATTACATATAGTTGCTTTCTGTCTTGTAGACTAAAAAATAAATTATTAGAACTCAAAGTAATTCATAGAATTACTGTAAGTATAATTTAAATATAATTAAAATAAATGATGCTGCAAAATCTTAAAATAAAACTTGTTAAAAAATTATTATATTGAATCCATCCATTTAAAAATAATGCCATGCCAATATTTGAGTTGTTGTCACAATTATTGGCATCCAAATAAAAAAAGAGTATTACAAGGTATTTTTTATAGTAGAACAAAAACTATTTTCATGACTTTTAAGCAACATTTTATACCATTAGTGCCATTTTAGTGCCATTTTGGTGCCATCTGACTATAAATAAATTATAAAATCAAAATGTTATACTAATCAGGTTAAAATTTGCGTCAAATTATTGTGCCTTTTTTTTTTTTTTATTAGATTTTTCATGAAAGAATTGACATTTTTTTCTCTAATAGTAAACAATTGATTACGCTGGTTATTCAGTGATGATATTTTAATTTAAAATAATATTGATAAAATAAATTTGTAATAAAAAAAGGAAAGTGCCAATAAATAAGTCATGCTGAAAACTGTGACAGTACCATAAAAGCTATATGATAAAAAAATGTCATGGGAAATATTTCCAGTATTTCTAACATTTCTAAAAAATACATCTGATAACAAAATAATAAAATGTAAATATATCAAAACTCTGTTCATCAAAAAATGTTTAATTCAATAACAGCCTTACGCAACTCCATTTTCACCTCAACAATATTTAGAAAAATTTTAAAATAATCAGAAAAATTTTACTACTACAAAATAAATATAACAACTATAAAACTATAAACTATAAAACTGCTGAATAATTAAAGAATAAAAAAATGCGCAATCAAACAAATATTGTGCCTTATTGTAACATTTATCGTATTACTCATTATCAGCCAAACTTTAAAATAAGTTAATAAAAATATAACTATATAAAAATTAACTTTATAAATATAAGTTAAAATAATTGAGATGAAATAAAATAATTGAGCTGAAATAACAATTTAAAGTTTTTGTTTCTGTTTTCATTTGTATTTTGATATAAATAAATCTTGGTTAAATAAAAAAAAAAAAAAAAAAAGTGAAAAAGACATACAAAAGATGTTTCTAATCAGTAAAAATTTGTCATAAATAAATTTTAAGAAAAAGTAAATGTTTATACAACAAAACACAAATAATATACTTAAAAAATGAACAAGAAGAAAATTTGAAATACCTAAAATTACTCAATAATAACTAAAACTTAATAAGAAACTGTTTATGTATTAACTGAGAATCAAATTTAAAATGAAAAGGTTTATTATGCTTTTTTATTAAAAATATTTCAGTGATATATATAGGACCCAGCATGTAAGTAAAGGTGAGCAAGGTGGGGTAGCATTACCTGTTTCAAAATTGAAGAAAAGAATTATCCAAAAATACAAAAAAAGGAATGGTGCAGAAAAATAGGAATTGTTTCAAAATCATTTTTTTGGGACATATTTGGAAATTTCTAATTGAAATAAATTTCATTGCCAAAAATCTAGGAACTATTTTGAAAATTTTAGTTTGGAATTATTTCGAAATCTCATTAGAGGAATTATTTTGAAATAGAAGAATTATAATTATTTCGAAATCTAATTTCAGGAATTATTTCGAAATCAGATTGAACCTGTTATAAATAAAAGTAAAAAATGAAAGTCAACAAATAATGGACAAAATAATTGTTTATTTTACTCAACTTTGATTAAATCTGCAAAATCATCATGTAAATCATTATGAATGCAAAATAATAAATGAAAATTTCAATGACTTGTTCAATTGGTCCCCTGAAACTTGGGCAGTGTGGTGTTTGGCTGATTTGAACTTGACCAATGCATGGAATGCAGAAAAGAAAATGTCTGCAAGGCATTACTAATGCATTTCTGTTATTTAAAAGGCAGACAACACACTTTGGGTTGCTATTTGTGACTTCAATATGGGAGACCGCGCCTGGATTCTTTTCTTCTTGATTCTCAGATGCAATATCTTCATCGTGCCTAAAAAAATTTTAATTCAAAACTGCTGGTGTAGTCTATTTTTTATGCAAATAAAAATAATATAAATTTGTGAAAAGATTTTCAAAAAACTGTTTTGAAGCAATTTTTCAAGAACAAAAATAATTCTTTTAAATCACCTGAAATCTCATGCAAAATAGCCCACTACTTAAATAGTGTTTTCTCAAGAACCATATTAGATATAGATCTAAAATTTTCAAAAGATGCTTTTCTCATATATATGTACGAAATCAAAAAGTTTCATTAAAATCTGAGATGGTCCATGAGGGACCTTCGCTCCACTAGGCATGGAATGACCCTATAATGAGATTCAGGAATATCTTCAACAATTTGTGATTGTTGTACACCACTATTCAAAAACTCATCTGAATCATCATTATTCTTATGACAATGAGAGATATTGTAATAATAACTTTAAAAAATGATCAAATGAAGATTCCTTCTGCACCCAGGACAAACAACTGATGGATAGCATTCAATGTTCATCAAATATCTTAGTAAGATAAAAAGCTGAATTTGAAAAAATGAAAGTTTTCATATTTTTTAATGATTTAGATCTTTCGCCATACTTTTCCCAGCAACAACAAAAAGTAGAATTAAGCGATTGAGCCTTTCGCAATTTAAAAACGATTCAACTACCTAACTGAACAATTTTCTCATCTAGAAAATATAGGTTTAGTTAAAATAGGGGGTAAATTAGGTAAAATTTTATTCAATAACTGAATTAGAATTAGTTGAATAAAAATTATAACATTAAATTTATTTTTTTAATAAAGTTTTATTTCTTTAATATAATTATCTAAATTATATAAATTTGGATGCAATATATGAAGTTATAAAATGAATTTGAAAAGCCTCTTTTGAGAAAATTTTTTATAGTGGTTTCCGGTGATAAAAAAAAAATTTTAATTCAATTTTTTAAGTTAAATTTTTTCAGATTTGGCAAAAATTAAAAAAATTTTATAACAATTTTTTTTTATAACAATAACAAGAATATATCTAAAAATGTATGATAGCAACGCATTTTGATTTCAAAATTTTTTTTGAAACAGTATGAATCATATTATTACCTAGGTAAGGATTTGATTTGAGTGCCACGACATAAAATTTAGCGGTCTTTATGGTTTACAGTGAGAGACTTTAATGAATTAATTTTAAAGCTATATTTACTATGTTTTGAAACAATTAACCTATATAATTTTAATTATAATAAATAAGGTTTTAAAATTAAGTTCTGTCTTTTTTAATCAACTTTTAAAATAATGATATAATTATTTATTTACTTTATTTACTTACTTAACTATTTATAGTTACTTTTTTAAAAAATAATTTATTAGCCATTAATTACATTAAATTAATATATGTGGTAGTGGTGAAGTGTGCTAGAGCACTTGCTTCATAAGGGAGAGGTACCGAGTTTGAAACCCACCATGTCCCTGGTAGTATCTCGATCAACTTGTTCCTCCGCACCTTGTTCATCAAAGTTTGTGTTTTAGAGATATAGAGTTGAGAGAGTGTTATAACCACAATTAAGTAGCCTCTTCTTCTGTAGTGGCCATCTTGGCCTTAGGGAGGTGATTTAAATAACTAAATAAAAAAATCAATTATGTATAGCAAATTAAAAGATGCTAATTTTCAATTGGCCTTTTATTAAATATTATTGGAATTCATGTTTCACAGGACTCTTAGAAAAACTTCATGCATAAAAAAAAAATTTTAATTTAAAAAGAGACAATTCAACTGTAATAAAAAATTTACCCTAAGTGGTCCAACTGTAGCATAATCTCTTCCAACATGACCAGCCATATGCTTACCAGGAAATATACGGCCAGGATCCTGTAAGTAAATATTATAGAATATAATTTGTCCTACCTTTTTTTTTTTTAATTCTTATTCGCTCCCAAGAAACCTGCAAGCAACCAGTATTAAGGATTAAAAAAAAGACAATATTGTTAAAGAGCAAGAAAACGGATGACAGAAGACTTTTTGTTAGAAATGAATTAAAAAAACATAAAGATGGGTGAAAGTTTCGAATCATTCATGTGTGAGGAAAGAAATTTTATGCTCCAAAAAGTTTTTAGAGCATAAAGGGACAAATACAGTAAAAGAATGTGACTTTGCTGATTGACAAGTTACACGAAAATTAGTTTTGGTTGAAGGAACTAGAGATAACCATAGCGATAACCATAGAGATAGAGACTTGTTGGTGTAGCAACCATAGTAGTACTTGAAGAAGAAAGTGAAAGCGAAAAAGAGAAAGAAAAAGAGAAAGAGAATCTTATAACAATGGGACAAGCTATGCAGATGCAACAGGTCAAACTAAATTTACAATCAGTTTCTCAATCTTGTCTAAAAAAGTAGAAGAATCATTAGAAGAACCAGCCCAAATATGACAGTATTCCATAAAAGAGATTTGAAGAGATAGAGAATTGAATGACAAAAGACAAAGCCAAGGACTGCCACAAAAAAAGCCACGAAATGAATCCCATTCAGCTCAGCAGCAAGTAGAGCAATGAAGGGTGAGTGAGAAAAAAAAGTACAAGATAATAGATTTAGAGAGATCACTGCATTGTTTTAACCACCTGAAGGAGAACAAAGAGAAACTGAACACAAGCCAAGGTCAGAGACAAGACACAAATCAAGGATTTGTAAAAAAAAAAAAACTATTTTGACTTACCTGACCACCACCAGTTCCTCCCATTTTCCTGTGCGTTAATGTTTGACCATGTGACTGAGGTTGCCCTTTCATTCCCCATCTTCTCATAACACCTTGAAATCCTTTGTCAATACTATATACATAAAAAATAAAAAAATAAATCCTATTTTTAATCAATTATAAATTGTCAAGTGATTTCTATGAGATTACATGAACTAAATTTAATGAAACTACTGAACTAGTAAATAGAGTTTATTAATTCTAACCTAATTCCTTGAACAACTACATGTTGACCTGGTTGAAAGTGCAATGAGGTTATCTTTGTACCTAAAAAAATTTGAATGTAACACTTAAATTATTTGCTATGTCAAAAACAACACTTATAATATGTCAAAAAATATAAGACATTTTTTATAACAATGATGACAATGATGATGATGATGATGATGATGATGATGATGATGATGATGATGATGATGATGATGATGATGATGATGATGATGATGATGATGATGATGATGATGATAATGATGATGATGATGATGATTGCATAAAACAGTACAAATTAGAAATCGAAGTAATATTGCATTAAATATAGCTATTATATACTAAAAAAAAATCAAATCTGTAACTACATCAGACAATGTACAACATTCTAAGGAATCTATTGTTGTTTTTGTTTGTAAACAGATATCTAACCATCTTGAATCAAAAATGAAAATGCTACAAGTTTGATAACTTTTATTGAAACTTTTCTGGTATAGTGTTTGTCTGTGATATTATGTATAAAGTATTTTTTTTTATCCTAACATCGCCCTCAATACAGTAAAAGTTTTAAATTGACAGGACATAACACTCAAAATTGTAATTTTTTTTTAATGATTCAAGTTTCAATTGTTTACTGCTAATAATATTCACATAATATTATTAGCAGTACTACTATTAGCACAATAATATTCACATGGCTTTTGATATTTTCATATTGATGAATAATATAATATATATGCATAATCTAAATTGATGAATAGCTTGATGAATGATGAATGGCAACACTCTCACTGAGTCTTCTACTTTATATCTTGATGGATTACATAGGTCTACAAAAAATAAACTATTTTTCTGTTGCATGAGATATTAAAACTGATTTTGATTTTTAATGCTGATTTCAAATCTAAACTTTGTTTTTGTTGGCAAGCTTATTTTGCAATTTTCAATTTTTCATAGGCATTTTATTAAATAGTGATGAAAAAAGTAATCATGTCATTGTTATTTTTAAGTTCAAATATATAATATGATGGCTTCTTCAAATCGACATAGGTGTAAACATAATCCTAACTCATTAAGCGGCTGCTATACACATGTCAGACAAAGACAAAATGTCAGACAAAAAATTACGAAGTTTTTAAAACTAGCATCTAAATTGTACTTTAATATTAAACTTGGTGACCAAAATAAAAAGTAGGTACCACATACCATATTTGTGAAGAGGGTCTTTGAGATTGTACAAAAGGAAAAAGAAAAAATTAATCTTTTGGAGTCCCCATTGTGTGGAGAGAACTTATAAACAATATCGACGATTGCTATTTTTGTCTTGTCAATACCTCTAGTATTGGAAAAACAAAGCAGCAAAAAATGGCTTATTCCAACATTCCTTCTATTGCTAATAGATCAATTTAACATTCTGAAAATTTTCCAATACAATTTTTAAAGGTTTATTTTTGTCAGATGATGCATGTCTGCTACATAAGTGGGAGAACTTGTATTAGATTTAGAAGACTTTTATAATGTGAAACATTTAAAATTGTGTTTAGGTCAGATAGAGCTGAATGATTTAGTCCATGATTTTGGACGCTCTAACAAGCAGCAGATTTATTAGTTTCTCGATTAAAGGAAAAAACCTTTGTGACAGTTTTGCAAAACTTTGGAACAAAAGAGGAAACATTTGATAAATTTATTTCAGTTCACCTATTTCTTTTCTGTAACGAAATTTCAGGTCTCCTACTACAGTTAGATATTTCTGTATATAATCTAACAGAATGCAAACTGTTTACTGATAGCTGAAAGTGAAGCCTCAAATGTGTTCTTTTGAACAATGGTAATAATTTTAGCTCTGAACCAATCGTCCAATCTGTTTATTTGCAAAAGACTTACCATGATATTAAAATATGGCTTAATTTGAACTTAAATATCTAGAGCACAACTGGATTATTTGTGTAGATCTAAAAATGATTAACTTTAGCGTGGAACAGTCAAACAAGAAAGTAACACCAGATACAAAAAGAATGGCTAATTTGCAACACTCTCACAGTGGGTTATTATAAATAATTTTAAATATTTATATCTCTTAATACTCAGGTCTCAGATCCTAATTTAGTTCATCATTATTAACATTATATCATTTAATAGAATTAATGCCTATTTTTACTTTTATAAAACATAAAAATTATATACTCAACTGTTTTCTTTATTTTAAATTTAAAAAAAATTTAAATCATTTAAACTATTCCCTATAAATGAATTTAAATCTACTTTAGAGAAATATCTTGAAAATTTAGTCTACCTAAACTTTGACTTTTTTAACTACCTAAACTTTGAAAAATAAAAAATTGTTTATTGCAAAAAATCTGTAGCTTGCCATAAAAATCTGATGTCAGATTT
>NC_088934.1:50047500-50122500 GCF_038396675.1 Hydra vulgaris | reverse complement strand
ACTATCACATCACAATATGAAATAAGATATTTAATATAATATTCAAAAATTAATAATTCAAAGTATAAAACTGATAGATGATAAAAAAGAATACAAAAATTAAATTTTTAATAATAAAGTCACGCTAACACATCAAGACATTAAATAAAATATTTAACATAATATTAAAAAATTAATAATTTAAAGGTATAAAACTAAAAGATGACAAAAAAGAAACATAAAAAATAAAAATTTATAAAGTTTACTACATGTTTGCTGCTGTAAGTTACAACTAACTTCATGCTAATTGTACGCATATTTACATTTGATTATAATTTGATGTTGCTGCATAGCAATTAGTTACATAAAAATAGTAGTGTCTTAAACAAATAGAAATTTAAAAATATTTTTTAAAAGTTTTTAAATGACTAAGCACAAAACATATATTTGGATATTCGTACACTTTTTAAACTATGCAACCATTGGTAAGCAATTCTTTTGAATTTAGATTAATGTTTGGTAAATCTATATTTAAATATTTTGAACTGTTTAGCTAATACTACCACTACTACTACTACTACTACTACTACTACTACTACTACTACTACTACTACTACTACTACTACTACTACTACTACTACTACTACTACTACTACTACTACTACTACTACTACTACTACTACTACTACTACTACTACTACTACTACTACCACTACTACTACTACTACTACTACTACTACTACTACTACTACTACTACTACTACTACTACTACTACTACTACTACTACTACTACTAGTACTACTAGTACTACTACTACTACTACTACTACTACTACTACTACTACTACTACTACTACTACTACTACCACTACTACTACTACTACTACTCCTGCTGCTGTTGCTGCTGCTGATATTAATAATAATAGTATTAACAACTACAATAGTTATAAGGATACTTATGATGATCAAAATATTGACACTAACAAGATGTTTGGTTAAAAATATATCACGGGTGGTACGTTATATGGTTTACAACAAACATTTTGCATATATTTTAAAATAAAAAATAACAATGTCAAAAAACTAATATAACGTTTGTTTCAGTAATAAACTTGATATTTAATTATGATTTTATTATGTTTGCTTTTCTTAGAAAGTGAGAAAGTTTACTTGTGAAAAAAGAAAAAAAAGTATCTTAAAAATGAAACAGTTGATGATTATTATCTTGACAATAAACTCATTAGTTTTTAAACTACCTTGTCAAATGTAAATTAGAATGCATAATTTTTAATAGCGAATTCACAATGTAAGGTCATTATGAAAGGTTTTTTGGAACATGCATTTGATTAAGTTAATAATATTTAATTAGACATTTGCATGCACCAGTAATAATTATGGAATTGAAAAAGCAATAAGTTATTTGTCAATACATTATGACTCAAAAGTCTGCTGTTAAGTTGAATCCATGTCTGCATTTATTTCACTAAAATAGCTTACATCCGCTTCTAGAATAACCAGAACCAACTTGTCTTATTTGTTAGCATGAAATAGATACAATCGAACAAGAACATTACTTTTATCTTCACAAAATGACACAACAACAACCGCCAATTACCTCGAATGCAGATTGTTTTCATTAAAGAAAAGTGAACAAGGTACTTTCCAAGTAGCAAGTAATATTGGTGCAATAATGGTGCAATATTGGATATCTTGCCCAATATCGGACAAGATATACTGCGCCAATAATGGTAAAAAGTATTGCGCCAATATTGACATACCAATATTGGAAAGTATTTGCATGCTGATATTGCTTCTATATTGTTTGTCCAATATTAGAATGCCAATATTGGAGTTGTATTGGCATGCTCATACTGGCAAATATTGATATGCCAATTTTGTCTCATTAGCTTTTTAATATTATATTGAAGTTTTTCTCCTCAGGCATTTGCCGTGCAGAGTTTATTAATGAATACAGTAGTTATATTTACAATTTGGTCTACTGTTCCACTGCTAGGTAAAATATAGACATAGTCTTTAAAGGCTACATAAAAAAAAACGAAGAAGAAAAAAAGAATCAAAAAACAAAAATAAACGAAAAAGGAAAATAAAAAAATAAATAAAATAAAAAATTTGAAAAATAATCTGGGCATCTCAGTTTAAAAAGCAATTGTTGTTCATTTTTATATTAATTTTATTTTCGTTGCTCCAGATTTGTGCAAGTTCTAAAAGAAGAAAATCTTTTTTATTTGTTTGCTTCGAAATTTCGAATTCTTGTAACAAAATCTTTTTGATTTTATTTTGAAATTCTTCTAAGAGCGTCACTCTCGCAAACATGGACTTTACGTGGAATGACCTCATTCTGTTGCAATATAATTTATATAAAAGCTCATTAAATATTATTTTTCCAATATAAAAACTATTTACAGAAGGTGATTACAGAAAAGAAAAGATTTAAATGTATTTTTTAGAGGTGGATGATGAGGATAGACTTTTAAGATGAGAGCAAATGTATATTTTAATAGTGGCTGCACTTTCTTCTATTTATACATCATGTGGGGTAGATCTTCTTTTTTATTCTTACATTAGGGCAGAGATAATTTTCTATGTATCCTCTTTTTTAAAATACTGAGTTGGTAGGTATAACAAAGTGTATGAGTTTATACCTTATTTCATCTAAGCAGAATAATTGCGACCATTTTTTTGCTGTGGTGTTTTTCATGCTATTTTTGAAATGATCTTGCCACCTGAAATATTTTTTGGGTAAATTTTTGTTTTTGTAGTTCTTTGAGATGATTTATAAAGTTTTTGGATTGAGGTCAATAATACGAAGGAGAGGTCTATTTTTTAAGTGAATAGATGTCAGTAACTTGTTGTGATCGTACATTTGATTTTGAGTATTTATGAGCTGTTTCCATTGAGGCGGTTAGGAGTTTATAATTTTTTTAGGAGGAGTTGTTTTATACCAATTAGTTGATTTACCAGAAATCCAAGGATAAATACTTTTGCGATATCACCTAGCTTTATTACGTCGTTGTTTGTGGATTCTTGAGTTGGTTTGAAATTTTTGTGGCGTATGTATGGGTTATAGAATATAGGTTGCTTTAGTATTTCTTCGATTGTGAGATTTGTGTGGTTATTTGTTTTTCTGTATAAGGAACTCTGTTTTTTTATAGTTTGGTGATAGTAAGGAGGGAGAGTTTTTAACGATTCTGTTGAGTTTGTGTCGAGAAAGATAAGGTTTTCCTGGTTGTCGTTTCTGTAATTGTTGAATATGTAGAAAGGTGAATCTTTCCACGCTACTTTTTCATTTTTATTAAAATATTTTGAAATTCAACTTAGTTGTATAGATTGAAGTTTTTCCTTAACGTCTATGATATTTAAGCCTCTCTTATCAACAGGGACTTTAGATATTTGTCTTGGAATTTTTTGTTATAATTTAGTTACTTTTTTGTCTAGAGTAATTTCTTTTATTTCGGTTTTTTTTATAATATACCCTGCAAAGACTTCAGCTTGAATTACGTACAGTGTCATTGAGAGGGGACATCTTTGCCGTACTCCTCTGTATATATTTATTTTATCAGATAGAATACCGTTTATTTTAAGATTAGAACTAATGTCATTGTATTGAGTTTCAATAAGATTAATAAAGTAAACACCAAAACCAAATTTAGATAAACGGTCATATAAAAAATTTCTGTCGACATGGTCGAAGGCTTTGATTTGGTCGATCGATTTGAAAGATCTGAACGATCGAAGGATTTGATTTGGTCGAGCTTTTTAATATTGACATATCTTTGTAGTTATACGCGTAAGTTACAAAATTTGTTAAGTAAATAAATTGTCTTGATTTTTTCGTTAATTATGGGTTTTTATTAGATTTTTAACTGCAGTAATTACTCAGAGAATTTTTTTTTATAAAATTCCTTAGGCTTTAAACCATATTAAATCAGTAATTTAAAAAAATATTGAAATTATTTATGTATCTTTCTATATGTATCTATCAAGGTATCTATATATATCTATGTATATGTATCTATCTATATGTTTCTATCTAGGTATCTATTTGTATCTATCTATATGTATCTATCTAAGTATCTATAATATGTAATCTTAGTTGCGTTATCTTTTGTTTTAGTTTTACTTGGTCAAGTTTTTGCCCTTTTAAGTTTATATAAACGCTCAAGTAAAAATGTATATGAAATTTCGACAATTGTTGAGTTTCCTATCTAATAAATTTATCTGCTAAATATTTTTAATAGATTTTTTGCGCTAAATCTCATATTTCTTAACGATGCGCGTGTCGTATGAACCTGTTTGTATATATGTACATACATGTAAAGATATTAAAATGCATTTACTGTATTTGTTTAAAAATGACTTGCTTTGAACTTCATGCTTTTTTCATATGATTATGAAAAATTATATATATATGTTGGGGTTATATTGCAGTTTATATATAGCCAATATTGTAAATCAATATTAGCTATATATATCAAAATGTGGACATTTTATATTGGTGCAATATTGTTAACAATATTTAGCCAATATTGAAATCAAAATTGTACCAATATTGCGCCTCCTTCTGTACCAATGTCGCGTTTTGGGTTTGAGCTGGCGTCGAACCTATGACCTCTGGGTTCTGAGCAAGAACTCTAACCACTGCGCAAGGCTTCTCAATTACAACTTTCATCTACTCAATTACATCTTGAAAGATGTAAAGCTTAATGTGGAAGCTTTAACACACCGAAATGACAATTTACAAAAAACATACCGTTAGCTTGATTTATTACCTGATAAAGTTCATTAGTGTACCACGCATAATGAATAAAGTAAAATATAATAAATAAATAAAAAGTGTCATTTGGCACTAAAAACACGAAAGACAACCAATACTTATTAAAAAGTGTATAATTTAGCTGAAATTTGCTTGAAATTTGGTTGATGTTGATGCTAAAAAGAAAAAGTTTTTAACAAGTTTTTAACAAATTTGTATAACGTTCTTACAAAATTAATATCTGAAACGTAATTAGTATATGAAACATAACTCTATTCAACCATTTATGTGTTAACTTAAACTAACTATGGAGTAAAGACAAATGACAATCGTTCGGACAACAATGATACTTTTTATCGAAATTATAATTATAATTTTTTTTTTTTTTTCAGGTACCCCAAAAAGTCCTCACGGTCTTGTCACAGAGCACCGCGGAAGTGCATTTAACCAGGAAGTTCACGCCTCCTTCCTTGCCGTGACGCGAAAATTTGTCCAGAGCTCGTTTCGAACCTGGATCTCCTGCTTATACAGCAAGCGCCTTAACCGCTGCGCCGCGGCTGCAAGAAAATTCTTTATCATTAAATAATAGCTTTCATAGCCATTCCTAAGCTCAGTTTCTATTAAAACTAAAACTTATATGTAAATTTCATTTTTTTCCTCATTTTTTTGCTTATTTCAAAGTTTTTATTTTAAAATATTATATGTTATTAAGTTTTTAAATATTTCGTTTAAAATTTTACAGTTAAAGATACTCTTCGCTAACAAAAACGACAATCTTAAACCAGAATGAGAGAGCAACTTATTTTATTTTTTTAATTTTATTTAGGTGCCCCAAGAATTCCTTATAGACTTATCACTCAGAACCGCGAATGAGCATTTTGTTTTGAATGAGCAAAATTTACTTATATTATGTTTTTTGGCTTTAGCAACGGCTGTTTGTTGCTAAAGCCAAAAAACATAATATAAGTAAATTTTGTATAAATAACTTTAAGTTTATCAACGTTCTGAGACATTTCAATTACATCTTTGTTGTCAAGACATCAAATTGGAAAATGTTAGTTTAGAATAGAGGTAAGAAAAAGCATTATGTTGCAAAAATTTGTCACTGCATCTTATCTCAGCTGCTTTCTAACTAGTGGTTGACACATGTTAAAATGCGTTGTCTAATATTTATTTGAGCTATATGAAGTTTAAATCAATTTTTCATCAATTGCTTGTCCCTATAATTCGCCATTCTGATTTTATACATGTTGTTATTTGGCTGATATAGTTCTTAATGTTGCATAGCAATAATCTATTTTTAAACTATATTGGATGGGCGTTTTAAAATAAAATTTGCCATTTTCATAAAAGTAATGTTTTTATTTTGTTGCTGTGGATAACTCTTCTATGCTCAAAAGAAATAGAAGAGTTACATTAACGCTTACATAACGGTTACATAACAGTAAGTAAAAAATTTAGCATTTTGTTAAGCGTTATTTAGTAAAAAATATATCTTAAACCTTATATTCTTAAAAATTTATTCGTATATTTATTTATACTGACTTGGTAATCGAGAGCACCTGAAAAATAGATTTTGAGATATTTGCCAAAAATTGTTTACGTTCTGAAACGTGCTTACGTTCTGAAGTACGTCTTTTGGCGTTCTCGCTAGTTCTGATGTACGTTTTTTAACATATCAGTTATATAATCATTGTCCAAAGAATAGATGTTTCTTGTGACTATCATTGTCACATGACTATCATATAGTCATAAGTAATGCCGGATTACCCCGGGTTCTTGGGAGCCTAGGCGCCCAGCCCAAAAAAATTAGGGTACCAGCAGGGCCCCCGATTTTATACGTATATAATATTTTCTATATTATATATGACTTGACATTCTAAAATATTTTCATTAATTTTTAATGAAATTAATTTCGATAATTTCTATCCAAGTTAATTTCATTAATTTCTCATGTAATTGAAAAATAAAAACTTTTAAAAAAAAATTAAAAAAAACAACCTTTTTTAAAAAAAGTTTGAACTTGAACACGTTCGAACTATATAAGAAAAAAAGTTCGAACAAGTTCTTTTTTTCAAACAAATTCTTTTTTTTACTTATTTGAAAAAGTGAAAGAAACAGATACAAGTTAAATACAAAGCTGTTTAATTATTTATTAAGAAATGCGAATTAACTACATTTTGATTAGAATTTTTATTTTATTTGAGAACAAATAATATCACTAGGGTTGTCAGACGTCCCAGAAGTCCCAGATTCAAGCGTCTTTGTCCCGCGTCCCGGTTCAACCCTCCTCAGAACGTTAAATGTTCCGATTCCGAAAATTGATAAAAATTGGTTTCAAAATCATTCAAATGTCATCAATTGTTCTAAACCTTCGAGCCACAACAAACTTGTGATGATTAAATATAAATAACACATTTCTTGAATACTTTTTTAATAACTACAACTCTACTTATTTACTTTTGTGGGTCTTGCAGTCGCGCTTTCGCACGCCGAAAGTTGAATCAATTTGTTGCGACATGCGCATAGGTGCAGACAAAAAATGGAAATCAGTAATTTAGAGCTTCGCTAAATGGCGAACGTCCTTTTTTCAACGGAAAAAGATAAAAAAGTAATTAAATAGTAAAGAAAAACAAAAAAAAAAAAAAAAAATGGAAAGAAAATAATTAAAGAAAACTAATAAGGAAAAAGTTGAAAAAATAAAAAAATAAAAGAAATGTATGATGAAATTAAAGATATTTAAGAAAAATAGATGATTAGCGAAAAAAAAAAGTCGGAGAAGAGAATTAAAATATATATTTATATTCGAATTAAAACTTTTTTTTACGATTTTACTATTTGTTGTTGTTGTTGTAATTAACATTTCAGGAAATTTCAGGAAATAATTAGACATGTAAGCACGCGTTGGCTCTCTTTGGGTCATGCTATCGAAAGCTTGCTGCAGTCATGGGCGGTCATTGTTTCATATTTCAAATCACTTGGAGAAGATTGTTCAGTAAGACTAAGAAAACTTCTCGGTCTTCAGGTCGACATTGATTACGGTGATTTGCAACTGAAAGTCACCGAAATTTATTTTTTGCCCAAAACCTGTGTTTTGTTTTTGAAAAAGCCATTCTCGCTACAGGTTGTCGCCACCTTTAAGAACACTATTACTGCTTGTGGTGTCCTAGGTCTAACTTCAAGTATAGTTGTGGACATCAT
The DNA here is from genome assembly GCF_038396675.1 of Hydra vulgaris. NCBI lineage: Eukaryota > Metazoa > Cnidaria > Hydrozoa > Anthoathecata > Hydridae > Hydra > Hydra vulgaris. Next base: position 50,114,546 of record NC_088934.1, on the reverse strand, counting down.
GTACGATGAATTTTCAACAGCAAAGTCAGGATTAGAAAACGTTATTGCGAATGACAAAAGTGACTGTACTGCTGTAAAATGGCAAACACTTTTTATTAGTTAAAAAAAAAAGTTCCAGTAAATTTACAAAATTGTTTTTTATGTGTTGTCTATCCTGGCAAGTAATGCATTTTGTGAAGGAATCTTCCCACTCATGAATACCAAGTGGAGGTCGGATAGAAGTAGAGTGACTGTTGAACTTGAGAGCGCAGAACTCGAAGTTTCAGCGAATTTTTCTAAATTGTGTACTAAGCTCTATGACTTTGTTCTCAAAGATCAGAAAGTACTTAATGCAGTTGCCAGTAGCCAGAAATATGGTTACGAAATGAAGAAGAAAAAGTAATAGTATATTAAATATATTTAAAGTCTCATAAACAAAATTTTTTTCGGGCTTTCGTCCTCCGTTATAATGTCCCGGGCTGACAAATAGAATATCTACCAACCTTAAATATCACTTAAATTAATAGTTATTTATTTTTTTATTAACTATTTTTTTGGTAAATATGTAATGAAATATTTTATATATATTTTGAAATATAAGTTTTTTATTTCTTTTTTTTTACCACTAATGAATTATAAATTATGATTACAATATTATTTTTGCAATAATTGGACAATAATTCAGACTTCGATACACAATTCCCTGATGAAATTATCCAGTTTTCTAAGTTCATGGCAAATGAAAAGAACATATCAGCACTTGAATGTCTACAAGCAATTCGTAGGAATAAGAATCGGTGTTCCCTATCGCATATTGGATTTTTCTTACCCTTTCCATTGCATTTTCGAAAATGGCAATTGTTCAAAATGATCTCCGTTTTTCAAGGTTAAATGATTGTTTAAATGCTCTTTGTTTCATGAAAATTGAAAGAACACTTTACAAGAATATAAATTTTCAAGATGTTGTAATTGATTTTGCAAATGTAAATGCATGAAAAAACATAAGATTACTTTTTTCTGTAAACAAAAAAGTAATCTTATGTTTTTTGAACTTATTTTTAAATACATTTTTTTGGGAATGGGGCCCCGAATATTTTTTGGCTCGCGGCCCCCAAGACCCTTAATCCTTAATTGGTCACAAGACTATCATGATATAATACACATTTTACTCTATAACTCTAAAACGAAAGGTTATTGCATTTCTGACTTTCGATTTCAAAGCAATAGTCCGTAGCAGTCCGAAAAAACAAAAACTTATGGTTTTAGTATAAACTTTGTTTTTATTATAAACTTTTTACTTTGAAAAACAGTTACATTTTAACTTCCTGAGGTCGCTGATTGACACAACTCCAAGTTAAAAAAGTTATCAATGAGCTCAAAAATAGTAAGAATAATGATTCTAATGATAGATGTCTCATGATTATATATATTTTTTTGTTCTATTTTTTTATTTCTAACCTTAGAAAGTCAATTTAAGTTTATGATTTAAAATCTAAAATGTTATTTACACTTCTTATCAACTTTGTTTTATAGAAATTATTTATGTACAATATATGTAAAAATTACTAAAGAACATGTAATAAAGCTATATTTAGTTAAGGTAAAACACGAGTACTCTTTAGAAATAAGTACGTGGACTGTTTTTTTAAAATTGATCAAACACAAAAAGGTGTCATTAAAAAGCCCTAAAATGCATTATTTTAAAGATAAAAAATTTTTAAAAATTGGGCAATTCTATAATAAGTTATGATGTTTTTAGTAGCGAATTTTTGATATATGAATTTCTTGATAAAACTATGGTCAAAATTTTTTTTTTTTTAATTGTTTTTTTGCCAATTCTTATTCAAATATCTTTAACTTGGTATCAAAAGATAATTGTAAAAAGGGCTATATTTTCAAATTAGTTTCTAGGTAAAGGACGCATCAAGGAATCCAAAGGGGGTGCTAATCCACCACCTACACACTACTTTTTCATAAAAAAAGTTTTTTTTTTTTTTGAAATTATAAATATTTTTATACACCAAGTTATTTTTTAATTCTGCATCACTAGTGAATGTTACAGGTCTATCTCAAAGTTGGGTGTTGGGTTGTGGGTAAAGTTTTACACAACCTATCAAAATTTCATTCTTTTAAATATTTCAATCTTTAATACAATAATTAATTCTAGTATAAAAAATAAAAAATATATTTCAACACTTTGAAAAATAGTAACTAGTGGCGTATAAATTGCCTTCTTAGAAAGGGGCATATGCTGCCCCCCTTCTGCCCAAACCTAAAAAAAAATTTCAATGAGATTTTAATAAAAAAATGTTTAAAAATGCTTTTTTGAACATATATAATTGTATAAAAAACTATTTTACCACATTACAAGATGTATCAGAGTATTCATTTTGTCATGTAAAGGGAAGGACTACCACTCTAACTTAAATAAACAACACAAAAACAGCAAGTTTTTTTAAATAAAAATAGCAATTAGCTATTGTCTTGGCTTTTAGTAAATAATTTATGTTTTGAATTCCATTTATGAATTAAAATAAATCATTTTTAATGATAGACATTATGTGAAGGTAAGTCAGAGCTGTCTATCAAAAAAATTGGCAAGCCACAAAGCTTGCTGTACCTATTTGCTAGCCACAAAACTTGTGTTACTTATTTGCAAGCCGGAAAACTTTGTTATCCATTTGCAAGCCACAAAACTTGCTGTACCTATTTGCAAGCTACAAAACTTGCTTTACCCATTTGTAAGCCACAAAACTTGCTGTATCTAATTGTAAGTCCCAAAACTTGCGGTACCCATTTGCAAGCCACAAAACTTGCAAAACTTATTTTTAGGCATTTTTACATTATTTCATATTCAAACTAAAAAATATTAACTCCCTTAATACAACATCAGAAGCTAGCTGGATTTTTTTCATCTCATGCTCGATACTTTTAATATTAGTTTCATCTTATTTCGAATAAGAAATACTTTAAGTTCTATCATTTTGTCTCTTGTTTACTATTTCCACTCTACCATCATAAATGATAGACTTTGATGTGTCAGTATCATACCAATTGTGACAGAGTTTTCTGCCAACAATTCTTTCAGGATTAGATTTACAATTAGTAATTGTTTTTAAAAAAGAATTTTTTTATAAAATATAAATAAGCATTAAAGTTTATTAAAAACAAAGAACAGTTATAAAGAAACATTTTAATTTATACATTTACCAGCAAAACTTTGTATAGCCTTGCACTAGCAGTCACTTCCTTGAGTGTCGTAGTAAAATGAATATCTCTTATATTGTCGAACTAAGGCATTCTTGACTGCATTAAGACAAGCAGAAGTCATTTTTATCAGTTGGTCATCAATGGAATATAAAGTAGTAATTGATTTTAAAATATTTGGGAGTAGCTCTTTCCCAAAATAATTTGTATTTCTAAAAAATAATGCAGCAGAATTAGAATTGCAATTAGTAATTGTTTTTAAAATCTAATATTTTATAAAATATGAAGAAGAATTAAAATATATCTAAAACAAAGAATAGTCATAAAGAAACATTTCAATTTATACATTTACTAGGAAAAGATTGTGCTGCAGAAACTAAAAGTTAAAAAAGATTAATCAACAAAAATAAAATAAAATCAGGATTAAATCTATAGTATAATTCTAATGAGATAGACTATGCACTGCTAATACAGAAATAGTTTTTTAACTTACCAAGCGTAGCAGATGTAGATGCAGCTGAAAATAAAAACAAATGTAACTAACAAAATAAATGAACTTTTTTTGGCAAATCAAAACACTGCTGAAAAAGAATTAGTTATTAGAGTAAATCTACACACTGCTGTAAAGGAATTGATTTTTAAACTTATTAACTGTATCAGATGAAACTAAAAACAAAGACCATGTTATCCAAATAGTGATAATGGTAATAAATCTTTCTTGAGTTAAAAAAATAACAGCTTTTAAATTTACGAATCACAGTCATTGAAAAAAAAATGACTTGAGATAAAAAATATATGAATTAAACTAAAGCATGCATCTTGAAATTTCTACTTATATAAACATAACTGAAATTGAATATACAAACATACCAATGGAAAGCTGAGTTGATAGGACTGCAACTAACAAGAAACATGTATATTAAAACAAAACACCTTAAATTTGACTACAGTAAGTGAATAAGTAACAACCATCAAATAAGTTCTGCATAATGTGCAACAACTTTATTGACTAAGTATATAATGAAAACATTATTACACAAGTAAACATTAGGAAAGGTTGTATAATGATTTAAACAATAATAAAAGATAAAGTATTCTACGAGTACAATTTAACGAGTAAATGTTAAAATAAAATAAAAATGATATTTTTGGTATTATAAAACTTTTAAAGCATCAACATGTTTATTTTATTATGAATAACACCAAAAGTTATGTTAAAACAATAAGCCCTCGTCAAACAAGAAGGAAACAGAAATATTTGCTTAATGATTTAAATAATAATAAAAAGACTAAGTAAATACTTAGTTATACTTAGTTATATATACAGTTGTTATGTTAATCTTTTATAATTTATCTATTGTACAATATTGTACAATAGATAAATTATAAAAGATTAACATACCAACTGTATTCAATGTAGATAAAACTAAAGGTAAAAAAAAGATGTGAAGAACAAGAAATACATAGTTTTCACCAACAAATCTAAACACAGTTGTTTAAAAAAAATATACTTTTTAAACTTACCAACCATAGCAGAAGGTGACAAAGCTAAAGGTAAAAAAATTAACCAAAATAACTTTGATTTTGGCATTAACTCTATGCAGAGCTTAAAAAAATGTTTTTAAAACTTACCAACTGTGGCAGATGTTGATGAAACTAAAATAAAAAAAAAAGGTGTAATCAAATAAAATAAAAAAAGATACTAAACTTATAGTATAACTTTAAAGAATGAGAGTATAAAAGGCTAAAAAAAAAAAGTTTTTTAACTTACCAACAAATAACAAATAATATAATGGTGTAAAAACCAAAAATAAGGTGTTATTTTAAAAAAGTCTTGAATAGGTTTAATCTAATCAATGATTTTTATAAAAGTTTAACAAATAAATTAACTGGCACAAGTAATAAAGAATAAAATTATCATGAAAAAACTTATAAACTTACTATCTGTTTAAGTAGCCATGTCATCAATATTGCTCTTTTTTTAAGTTACCTAAAATTTTAGTGAAACAACATACAATAAATCTTTTAAAAGAAAAACCCTCACCCCCATCTCGCCTAATTTTGAAAAACAGAAATTAGGTACTAAAAGTGTTAAACTGATTTAAATATCTGCTGCATAATATTTTTTTATGAAATTTGGCAGGTGCAAAGAAAATGCATATAGAAACATTTTTTTTTAAACATCTTTGCTTTCAACAAGGCTGCAAGCAACTACTAATTAGAGTTAGAAGTTACTGGAAGAGAAAAGATGAAGATTCTACAATCTTATAGCAAGATAATGATTGACAGACAACTTAAAGGATTGAAAATAATATTAATTAGGAAAGGAAAGGAAGTGAATTCCAAAGAACTGATATATATATATATATATATATATAAATCATAGAAAGAGTCCATAAATCACGGAAAGAGTCAGCTTTAAGGTAGTTGTAAGAGGTACAATAATAGGGGGATTCAAATTATGAAGAAGAATAAGATAATAGTTTTAGAGAGTTTAAACTGTGATCAGAAGCACTTAAAGGTGAATGTGGAGAAACTGAGCACTGACAGTTAAATAAGCGTTTTTGGAGCACTTAGGAACAGTCACAGAAAAAGGATGAGACTTAATTGAATGACGAGTAACACAAGAATGAATTTTAGTAGATGGCACAAGAGACACTAGCTCTTTAGAGAAGTGCTCAATATAGTATTTGTAGAAAAGAGAAAGAGAAGCAATATTATGAAGATGTGATAATTGTTGGAGGTTGGCTGCAAGAGCAGGTCCAACTTGTTTACAATGTGTTTTTGCACCTTGTCTAAAAAAGAAAGGGCATTATTAGAAGATCCGCCTCAGATATGGCAACAGTATTCCATACAAGGCGGGATATTTATATAAAAGGCGGGAAGATTTATAGAGATAGAGAATAGAATCCGAAGTAAGAAAGTGTCAAGCTCGATAAAGAGATGTAACCTTAGCAGATGCTAATTTTGCAACTGATTTGATATATGGTTTCCAAGAAAAATTGGAAGTAAGAGTTAATTCTAGAAGATGAAGATTAGATGACTCATCGAGTGCATTGCCATTCATAAATATAGGAAGATCTAAATTATTGCGATAACGATTAACTGAAAAAAATTGAGTTTTATCTGTATTGAAGTTCACCAGCCACTGTGAGCCCCATGCTGTAGCAGAAGTGAGATTCTTTTCAAGCTCAAATGCCCCCTCCAAGCAATCAAAGAGTGTTGGTTTCTTATCAAGACAAGAGTAAATGGTAGTATCATCAGCAAACAATGCCACCTTAGATGTTAGAATATCTGGAAGATTGTTAATGTAAATTAAAAAGAGTATAGAGCCAAGGATAGAACCTTGAGGAAACCCTGAAGTTACAGAATAAGAAGAAGAGTGTTGTCCATCGAGGACAACTTTTATATTACGATTGGAAAGGAAGGATTCAATAATCTTAAAGGTGTTTCCAGAGACACCATAAGAAGAAAGCTTATGGAGAAGACCAGCATGCCAAACTTTATCAAAAGCTTTTGAAATGTCAAGAGCTTATGATGTCAAGAGTTTGTGATGTCAAGAGCTTGTGATGTCAAGAGCTTGTGATGTCAAGAGCTTGTGATGTCAAGAGCTTGTGATGTCAAGAGCTTGTGATGTCAAGAGCTTGTGATGTCTAGAGCTTGTGATGTCAAGAGCTTGTGATAATCTTGATATGTCTAGAACTTAGTGATGACGATGGTTTTTTGTGTTTTATAGTTTTTTGTATTTTATTCATTTTAAAATTAGTTAAAGTATTTAGCTCAAAGCATATATAGTAGTCAGAACACTATTTAATAACCCAAGCAATTGCCTCATTACTATTAATAAACCCTCGTAAGAGTCGTAAAAGTCGTAACAAAGAGCTCCAAATGTGGCCATTATGTACACCATAAGTACAAACAGGGACACCATCTATGTGCAACATTTATGCGCTAAATGAAAAAGATCCCTTTTTTAAATTGAGATTCCGAATCACTACTTCTAAGTTGAGTGTTGAGAAATTGTGCAATGCTATCAAACTGAGCAAAAACGTCTGTCTGTTTTTATAAATACTGGCGGTAGAGCAAAAAATAAGACCATTGTTTAATAATTCAAGTTCATTCTGTTGTAAAGTGTATGATGACATTATGAACAAAGTGTTGGTGTTTAGAAGGAAGGCTAGTAAATTTTGTAAGGGAGCATAGTTTTTTCTTGTGAGTTTTAATAATAGAAAGTATTTGTTTATACGTTATTATTAATCACTTTTAACTAAAAATACCACTGTATAGTTGTGCAATTGTTTCTTACTTGAGATTTTAAACCAAATTTTCCAGTTTTTTCCCTATTGTTATAAAATTAGTCTCATACGTTGTTTAATTGATAGAACGTATAAAATCAACAACACATGGCTAGGATTTGACAAGGACATAAAAAATCTATTCAATGTTTTAAAAAATAAACAATATCCACCTAAAGAAATTAAATTATTTGTTGATAAAAAGTTAAATCCATCTGTGATAAATAGTATTGATAACCCTAATATAAGATATTATAAACTTCCATTTATAGAATTTATTTCAAATTTTACTAAATCTAAAGTTAAAAAAATCATTAAAAAATATTGTAAAGATGTTATAATTAATTTAATTATTGTTTACAAATTTTGTTGTGCTGGATGTAATGCCAGTTATATTTGAGAAACCTCCAGACACTTAACAACAAGGATTCATGAGCATCTTACAAGTGAAAAACAATCTAATGTTTACAAGCATTTAATTTCATTTGTTAATTGTAAAAATCTAGGTAACTATAATTGTTTTAAAATTTTGGGTACTGCTTCTAACAAAAATAAATTAAAAATTAAAGAAACACTTTATATTAAATGGAAAACCAATCTTTAAATAAACAAACTGTTTAGTATAATTTAATAAAGTGTGTAGATTTTTTTTTTCATCTTCAAAAATGGCAAGGTTACTTTTGGTAAAGAATTTCATTGAGATTCTGAATCTGTAAAGAAAAATGTATGTTTTGAACAGAAAAATGACTTATATGTGACTAATTAACAGGGCAAAACAATAATTGAAAAAAAAAAAAAATTCTCTCAATAATAACTCAATAATTGTTATATTGAATTTTAAAAAAATTGATTTTTGTAGATTGTGGGTTTCAATTCGATTTCACTTCAAAAAGTCCTAAAAATAAAGAAAAGGAGTTTTTGTGAAGTTTTTATAAAAATTAGGCACTTTTTTCATATTTTAGACAAAGAATGTTTCGGTAAAGTGTTTTTTTTTTTTCCTGTTTTTATCAAGCTTTAAAAGTAAGTAGAGTTCATTTTTGTGGGAAATTTTATAGGGAATCTAAATCTGAAAAAGAAATAAAAATATTTCTTGTTGGGGGAAACTTTTAGTTTTCAACAAAAAAATGACTAAAATATGAATAATTAAAGAGAAAAAATTAAAAATCAAAAAAAATTTTTTCTCAATTATTTCATAAACTCAATATAAACTATTTAAAAAGTCTATAAATTTAACACATAATTGGGGCTTTAGTGAAGGTTGCTTTTAGAAAAATTAGTCGATTTTTTAATATTTTAGACAGTGAATGTTATTGTAGAGTGCGCTGTCTTTTCTAAAACTAATTATAAGTCAAACACTTTTGTTATAACAAACAGTATTTTATATAGTAATATATTTTATAATATGTATTATATAATGCTGATATCTTTATTAAAATTTACATATAATTAACAATTAGTAGTTTATAAGTTTTTTTAAAAATTTGTGAGTTCAACTAAGTTATATTTAGCATTTTTTGTGCTCATAAAATATCTACTGATTTCTTGTGCTCTTATATATCCTACTCGCTTCTCATAGAAATATGCTTTTGCAAATGGAATTCAATTGGAATAAAATATGCCAAGGTCCCTCTAATGCCAACATGCAAACAAAAACTTTAAAAAAGTAACTTTAGGTGAACTACTTATTGTTTTTGGCTGATCAGGCAAATACAAATACAGAATTTTAACAGCAATAAGATCTGGAGTGTTACCTGAAAATTTAATAAATCTATAAGTAGATTCTGTTTCTCATATCAGGTGACTCACTACTGCTAACTGTTTTTGTAGATTGTGGGTTTCAATTCATTTTCTAACAGAAAAAAAGCTCAGAAATCTTCGCTTATTTATTAAATTTATAGTTGGTGTGTATTTTCCTTGCTGGTTTCAAATAAAGGTAAAACATTCCTGGTTAGATGGACCTCGCCATATTTTATTCCAATTGAAACAACTAAAATATCCACACAAAAAAAGAGGTTGTTGCAATAGAATGAAAACTGTAAAGAGATCTGCATGGTTTGCATTTAGTGAATGCATTATTCAGACTCTTTTGTGTTCCAATGTTGAAGAGGAATAAAAGTTAGGAGTGCTAGAAAGGTAGGAGATAATACTCAGTACGATGAGTTTCAGTAAGAGTTCACAAAACCCCATGCATAAATACTGATGCTGATAAATTGACCAATCTAATTGAGTGGAAAGATTCAATATACAAACCACTACTTACTACAAGCCTCACAACTCATGAAGAAAAAAATTGTTCACAAGCCTATGGTTTTTCCAGATTGGCGATGTCAATCCATTGAATGTTGCGATAATTAGGTATTTTTTTAAGCAATTACAAAGAATATAACTTATTAAAAGTTTTTTAATGACTAAATTGTTTTTAATGTTTAATAAGTTACAGAGACTTGTACAAAAACATATTTCCATGAGTAGCAAGTAGGATATATAAGAGCACAAGTTGTTTTATGATGTTTCATTTGATTTAGATGTTTTATGAGCACAAGCAATGCTAAATATAACTTAGTTGGATTAATTGCTAATTATGTCTAAATTTTAATAAAGATATCAGTATTATATAATAATATTATAAAATGTATTACTATATAATATACTGTTTGTTATAAAAAATCGTTTGAATTATGATTAGTTTTAAAAAAGACAGTGCGTTCTACAATAACATTCACTGTCTAAAATATTTAAAAATTGACTAATTTTTCTAAAAGCAACCTTCACAAAAACCCCCATCTCATGTGTTCATGTGTTTATTTTTTTGACTTTTTAACAAAATATGATACTTTCATACAGTTCAACATTTTGCTAAACTTTATGAAAGCATCATATTTTGTTAAAAAGTTCAAGTTTATATTGAGTTTATCAAATAATTAAAAATTGTTTTTTTGTTTTTTTTGATTTAAAATTTTTCTTTTAAATTATATATATATATAAATATATATATATATATATATATATATATATATATATATATATATATATATATATATATATATATATATATATACACAAAATTATCTATTGGGAAGATATATATATATATATATATATATATATATATATATATATATATATATATATACACAAAATTATCTATTGGGAAGATATATATATATATATATATATATATATATATATATATATATATATATATATATATATATATACAAAATTATCTATTGGGAAGATATATATATATATATATATATATATATATATATATATATATATATATATATATATATATATATATATATATATATATATATATATATATATATATATATATATGTATATATATATATATATATATATATAATATATATATATATATATATATATAAATATATATATATATATATATATATATATATATATATATATATATATATATATATATATATATATATATATATACAAATTTATCTATTGGGAAGATACAAATTAATATAAAATCTACTATTAAAAAAATAGAAGGAAAAACAGTTTATCAATGTAATAAGTCAAGTATAAATGAGTTCAACAACTTTCTTGTTGTAAAAAAAGAAGCTGTAGGTACATAAATAAATTAAAAATACAATAAACGCAGTTAATCAAGTCAAGTATAAGGAGTATGATAATTAACTGCTCACTTATACTTGAATTACATTGATTGATTGATTGAACTGAAAGAAGCATCTGCTGCTTTATTAAAAAATAAAAATCTACAATAAAAGCAATTAATCAATGCAATAATTCAAGTATAAGTGAGTAAATTAAAGATACAATAAAAGCAATTGATCAATACAATTATTCAATCTTCTCAATGCCAAAAAGGCTCATACAGTAAATCTAAAAAGAAAAAGTAGCAAATAAAATTCTAAAGTTTTATTTTTAAAATGACTTTTTTAAATTTTTAAAATGTTGCTGTTGAATCAACTGTACTTTCTATAAGAAAAATATGTTATCGTATTAAAAACTATACATTTTGTGATATCACTTACTAAGAACAGATTTTGTTATGTGTTTCATCATGGCAGTACATCGCTTAGCTTTTAAAGTCAACATCTTGCTCTCAAAGAAACCAAGTAACATTTTAGCAAAGTGCATTACTTGGCTAGGAAGGACAACAGTTATGCTTTAAACTAAGCCTAGTCACTATGAAACCATGGAAAGATTATGAAAACTTATGAACTATAAACACTTCAAATATAACAGATATTTACACATTTTTAACACATTAGCAGTTATAAAATATCAACCTAAATATCCTTAACACATATAAATACATTAAATAGTACATATTACCACATAATGTCACATAAAAGTATTTAAATATATAAATTAATATGAATATATAAATAAGAAACATTTGCAAATACAACCTTATTTGCGCAATTTTTGTTGAATCACATACATTGCAATGCATGTTTATTAACTATATAAAAAAAAGTTGATTAAATGACCTTGTTTGTTATAATATAATTTTAAATCTATCAGAAAATCGGTATTAACTGAGATTTTAACAACTAACTGTAAGTAACTGGTTTCCAGTAACAAAAGTTGTTTTGTTTAGTTATTTATAAAAAGGTGGTGTTTAATAGTAAAACAAAATTTTTGTTTATTGATAAGTGCATTTGTAACTCCAACTTTATCAACAATTTGACCTTTTTCAAAAAATTAACATTTATCAAAAGTTTGACCGTTAAAAAGACCAAATTTTGAAAAAATATAAAACACAGATTAATATACTTTAAATACAATTGACAAAGGACTTCAATGTGACATTATTAAAATGCATGAATTAGATAAATTACCGGTTTTTAAAAGTTACTATACTAATTTAAAAATAACATAAAGTTTCTACATCTTTATCTTTACTGCAGAATTTTCATTCTTCAATTTATTATCTAATATAAAAGTTTTAGATGTTATAACTGATTAAGCAGAAATAAACCAATCATAATAAAGATTTATTTTGATCATTATCAGCAATTATTTTCAATACAACTCAATTAACATGTTAAACTATGACTAAAATATGAGTACTTTTAATTGGATAACCAAAGTTTGATTTATTTAAATAAATATTTAAATGATTAAACTAATTTTTAAAAAATGGACTCTACCATTTTATTTTTTATTTTTTGTTAAATGGCTGAAACGTAATGGTATATGCAACTATAATGGATTAATGAAAGGTGTTGCCATATACAAAACATCTCCCATCCATCCGGGCGGAGAAGTTGTATACACAGCTGGACAACTTAAGCACTAATTTTTTTACAAACATTTTTTTAATTTAAAAATAATGTATGGCGCAAGAGGATAACGAGCAACATTAATGCAATTTCCAGCTGTATAATTGACTTTTTTTGTCTGCTAAAAAATTTCAATAGTCATTTAGCCTCAGGTCTGCAAAACTATGTGTTGCTTTCCTTGATCACCAGAGAAGCCAATTTCATCAAAATTCTACAAATGACATAAAGTATTTTTGTAAATATCTTCTTCGTTGAATTCTCTATGCAGTTTTTTGAAGTACTCTTTTTTTCAGGCTAGCAGCAGCTGTGAGTAATGAATTATTCCTCTGATATATAATGACTCTGATGCTTAACTTATGACTCTAACAGTTTATGAAAAACTTGTACCAATCTTTTCCTGGTGTAACAATTGAAAACAGATGAGATTAATTTTAGTGTTGCAAATAGTTGCGTAGCTAAAGTGATGACACCGTTGTAAGTTTTGTCAAAGCCCTATTTGGTTAATTTAATAAGGGTATACCAGCAATCTTATGTTTAAACTACTAGGGTGTTTTATTTCCGACGATTTATTAAAAATGATTACGTTACATGGATAATGAGGTAGATATTAGGTAAAAATACATTTGTAATTTTTTCAGAAATTGAAAGTTTCCTCTAGAGGTTGCTTTTTTGAAAAAAATGGCGTTTATTACACTTTTTTCTCCTCCAAATATAAATAATTAAAAAATAATTAGTTTCATGTTATGTTACCTAGTGCATATCGTCGGTATACAAGAGAAATGCACTAAGTCTATATTTGGCAGTATGAAGTTATTTATACCACTATTTAGTACTTTGAATTCTCTATCGTTTGATATACCACACAAATTTAATAAATCAATTATTAATGAGTAGTTAAGATTTTTTATTTCAACTATTACACGAAAACTCATTACTTTAACTATTACGTAAAAATTTATTTTTTCATTATCTCAAAATGATGTTTTTTGGACTTCATTTTGAGATAATGAACAAATAAATTCATTTCTCTTGTGTACCGAAAATATATTATTCGTTTTCAGAAAAACATTTGCAACCAGTTTAACCAGTTAACAATTAACCAGTTGTGTTGCAAAATAAAAATCTGAATTTATGTTTAAATTCCATAAAGTTATAAGAAAAACGTTTGTAAAAGGTAAGAATATTATATTAAAAAGCATAGTTGAAACAATAAAAAATAACTTTAAAATTTGGCTTTAAAAAATAAATTTTGCATTTTTTTAGATTAGTGAATATATTCATTTTATTATTACGATGAATCTTAAAAATAAGTGACATTGGCAGTGGCCACACTACAAACAAAAAAACAAGTTAGTTAGGTGCTCTCATTTACGTTTTAATTCAAGGGACATTAAATTTGTAAGAGATATTTTTAAACTTGTACTTAGTGAGTGGGAGTCTTAAAAAGCTGGAGTACCAACTCGATCTGACAATTTGTGCTTTTTATTAATTTCAGAATTGTGAAAAAAAGTCAAGTATAAAAAATATAGAGCAATCAAGTCAAAATATTAAAACTGAAAAACATTAATTTTTAGATGTTTTGACAAACTTAAACTACTTAGTCATATTGCAAAAATTCACATAAAAAGCTGATTATAAGAAAATTGGGTATTATACGAAGATCAAAAGCATATAAGAAAATATTACATGACATATTACATGAATATAAAAAAATATGACATGATATGGCATTGATTTAAATGATTCAAAATTTTGAGAACGCTAATTAGAAAGACAAGCAAGTATTTTACAAAAAAGTCAACCAATGTTCAAAAACTGAGTGGTGTTGAAGTCAGTGAATTACTTGATAGTGTTGAAATTACTTGATTGTGTTGAAATTACTTGATAGTGTTGAAATTACTTGATTGTGTTAAAATTACTTGATTGTGTTGAAATTACTTGATAGTGTTGAAATTACTTGATTGTGTTGAAATTATTTGATTGTGTTGAAATTACTTAATTGTGTTGAAATTACTTGATTGTGTTGAATTACTTGATAGTTTTGAAATGACTTGATGATGAAAAAGATGAAATTGATATTTAATTTACACCTTTACCTCCAAAGAAAAGAAAAATATGTTCAACAAAATCAATTGAAGTGTCAGCAAATTAGCTTTCAGAAATTATAGCATCTTTGTAAGACTGATATTGTTTATCATTTCACTAACACAGCTACTCTTTCAATCCACTATTATCTGCAAAAGTTGATGTCTTAATGATATGTCTATATCATTATCAACTTAATGGTATGTCTATATTATTATCGACTATTCATTGTCAAAAACAATAAATAATATCGCATAATATGCACACGAGAAAAAAATGCTATCAATTAAAGCTGACTGAGAAATTAACAAACCTAAAAAGGCACTTTTGCACAGGGATTCTATTTTTCTTAATAGATAGTTGATAGTGGCCTAATAGGCAAAATAAATATAAGTTTAAATTTTGTCTGTTTATTAAGATATATTATTTTTATTTTTTGTATCATAATGTTATGTTTTTCTATAAATAGTTCTAGCGACAAGCTTTATATGATCTATTATTATTAGATACCATTGTTTTTATTTTTTTTATTTTTATTTAAACTTTTTATTATGCAGTACTACAAAGGTTTTGGTATATATCACTAATAATGATATCAAAAAAAAATACATTTTATTTGACCTCTTGTTTATTCTTTCTTTTGATGATATGCTATCTGTAGTAACATAAGAAGTTTCTTTTCGTAATCTTTTCACTTTATTTAAATGTTTTTGCTGTATTGGTCTCGATGAACCAGTCACAAGTATATTATAGCTATAATTTTTAAAATTTGCAGTTTGTTTAATGACATGTTTTATTTCTTAAATTGATAAATAATTTTTATTATAAACATAGAACACTCAACTTTTATTTTAAATTTTATTTAGAAATGTTTGAAATAAAGGAGGTATTTGCTATTGAAAAAAACAACCTTATAGCTGTATTTGAAACTTTACCAAATGAATATGAAATATCTTTTGAATTATATTTAACTAGTTTTATAAATCAATGGACAAACGTACTTCATTTCACAATAGGTGATGATAGCAGTAAATACGGCGACAGAGTATTCAGTTTTTATATTTTCAACAACTTTGCCGAAATTTGTTCATCAATCAATGGAAATTTTTATGTAAAAATGTTTTCTTTAAATTTGATGGAATGGAGTAAATTCTTCATAAGTCATTCTTTGTTGAGTGGAATCTACACTTATGTCGTCAAAATGGATGACGCAGTTATCATTACATTACAAAATACCAATGCGCAACCTTTTGAGTATGTTAGACTATATACAAGCAATCCCTGGCATCTTGCACAACCAGGATACATAAGAAACTTAGTTGTGTCAAATGTAAATACTAGTAAGAGTTTTAATATTTTTTTATTTTTTAAATATACAATATGCAAAAATAAATATGCAATTTAGAATTTTTATCATTTTAATAATAAGAATTTTATAATTTCATTTCACAAAAAAAATTCAGTGATTCAAAAATGCATATAAAATATTATATGGGTATTTATGAACAAATGTTCACCAATTGTTTAAAATATCTCAAATCGTTTGAGGCCTGAAAATTACCAAAACTATTTTCAAAAATTTAGTAACTCATCATATACTAACATTTGTAAACAATTATCTATTTAAGATACTGAATAAATGGTAATGTGTCTTATGATGTAGCAACATTTTGGTATTGTTTATAAATTGTATATGTATTTTTGATTTATTAGCTATTGATTATGTTATGTTACTTTATGTTATGTTTACTTTACTGTTATGTAATGTTATATTACTTTTTAAAATATTTTATTGTGATATGATTTTTAAAAATGTGTATGTGTGATGAAATATCTTTTGAATTTTATTTAACTTTTTTTTTTGATCAATGGTCAAACGTAATTCATTTAACATTAGATCGCGTTAACAGTTAATACAAAGACTGAACTTTCAGTTTGTTTTTTTGTAAACGCTATTGCCCAAATTGATTCATCAATCAAAAAAATAACTGATTATATAACAAGGCTTTCTTCAACTGTTTATCAGTAAAAACTTCAAAAATTTGTACTGATAAACAGAATAAATTTTTTATAAGTATATTTTTGTTGAATGCAATCTACAATTATGTTATTAAAATGATTAGCGCAGTTATCATTGCAATACAAAATGCCAATCCGCATTCTTTTGAAATTGTCAGAGAATATACTAGCACAACCAGGGTACATAAGAAAATTGAGACAAATTGTTTTAATCTTTTTTTCTTTCTTAAATTTATATATATATATATATATATATATATATATATATATATATATATATATATATATATATATATTTATATATATATATATATATTTTTTTATCATTTTTAAATTTGATATTTTTATCATTTTTAAAAGCATAAATTAGGGTGTAAAATAAAAAATTTTAACGACTAAATTTTATTATCAAAAGAAATTTTTTAAAACTTTAAAGCTAGTTTCTTGAAATTATTTTCTGTGGAAGTAAATTCAAAGATTTAAAAAATGCTTACAAAAGCAAAACATTAAAATATTATATGGGGCTTTCCGTTTAAACCAAAAGTTTAAACCAACTTTCTGATTTCTTGTTTAAACCAAAAGTTGAAAATATCTCAATTATTTTGAGACCTTAAAATTTTCAAAAAGTTTTGTCTCTAATTATTTAAAAATATTTGTAAAAAATTATTTATTAAAGCTGCATACTCTCAAGTCCTTAATACAAGGAAGGGCTTGAGGAGGACGTTTATATTTTTTTGAATAATTTTCCCATCCACTCTATGGTTATTAAGACCCCCCACACCTTCCCCCGTGTATTAATTTTTACTTATAATTAACAAAATATTTATATCTCAAAACTAAGAGAAAAAATTTTGTGAAAATTGACCTTAAAAAATAAAATATTTTTATTTCAGCCATCGATAAAAACCTTCTAGTGTAAACAGGCTGTAAAAATCATTAAGCTAGTAAACCTTGATTTCTCAAAAATGAGCTTTTGGTTTATTTCTCACCAAAGTATAAAACTTATATAAGCATATTAAATCCTATTGAAATTATTATAAAACAGCTCTTAGAAAATCCTTAATTGACCGCAAGCCACGATAAAATTAAATAGTTTTATGCAGGTTTTGTAATAAATATTTGTTAGGATTTATAAATTGAGATATTTTATAAAAAGATACTTATATTGTAACAAGGCGTCAGATTGAAGTTTTCACAAATTGACCAAGATAAATATAGTTTCAATAAAAAAAAATGAATTAAACATTTTTTTTTTTCTTATGTGTTTAATATTGTTTTGTCATAATTGAATTCTTTTATTCAGTTTTAATGTTTTGATATTTTATATTGCATAAAAAAATAAATTCCCTTCCTTCCTATTATTAAATGATTCCCCCTACCTTACATGTGTGATCTGGACTGAAGTTTAAGCCCCCTGCCCCCCTATCTTATCTTTTTATTACCACCCCCTTCCTTTCATTAAGGACGTAGAAGTATTCAACAAACATTAATGTGTCTAATGGTGTAGTTACATTGTATGGTTTATAAAGGTGTATTTAATAATTTATAAAGTTGTGTTGTGGTGTAGCTTAAAAATATGTGGTTAAGTTGTTGCATGATTTTTAAAGCTGTGGTTATGTTGTAATTTGACTTTAAAGATGAAGTTATGTTGCAATTTGATTTTTTTAAATGTGTTAATGTTTGTTGTTAAAGATGTGATTATATTGTAATACTATTTTTAAATATTTTTGAGATAAGCCTATGTTGTAATATTATTTTTAAAAATCTGGTCATAAATTGATATGGTTTTTAAGGATATGATCTTCAAAAGTGTGCTTATGTTTTGAGATGCGGTTATGTTGTGTTTCAATAAGATGCTCACTTTTTAGAAATGCGGTTATGTTTTGATTTGGTTTATAAAGAAATAGTGATGTCATTAGAATGACATAGCTATTTCTTTATAAACCAAATATATATAGTCTATGTCTATAAAGTATATATAAATATATACTTTATAGACATAGATATACCTTTTATCAAAAATTTATCAAGTTTAGATTGTAAATATTAATGAGTACAATAATTCCCAAAAAAAAAAATCAAGTACCCAGAGGTACAGAACATAAAAAAAAATTTTTCAAATAATATTAATACTAGAGCATATTTTTTGCTGCAAAGTTGCAAAAAAAATAATGGTTAATTATCAACAGGGATGCAGAGTCCCAAAAAGGACTCCGAGAAGACTTTTAGGTTATTGGAACAATCGTTTTTTAAGCCCGGAGTCCTTAGGTATAATGACGGCAAGGACTCCGGGACTCCAGGACTCCGGGCTTAAAAACAATAAGTTTTAAGTCATTAAATCTCATGAATTTTTTTATTATAGCAGATAATAAGTCAGCATATATGTTTAGAGCTTCTGGACACTACAGACTTGAAATATAAAGACTGGATATAAAGCCGGAGTCTTTTTGGGACTCCGCATCCCTGATTAACAAATTTCTCCCAGATTTACAAGGTTTCAAAAAATTATTTCGTTATGGACATAACAAAAACATATTTAATACATCTGTTTTAAATATTACAGAAAAGTATTTATTTATTTAGTAAGTATAATATGCATGGTGCCATGCATATTACTAATTTTTCATTATGCGTTACTTACTAAAAAGTATACATATTACATAATATTTACTAAAAAGTCATTTTCTGAAAAAATTGATGTTTGCACACTCCCATTCTAACTTTGTAAAGGTCAATTCGGTTGGTATATACAGATAACTGAAAATTTAAAATATGGCATAGAATAAACACGAAGGTTTATTCATGCCATATTATGGTTGAGAGTTATGTTGCACAAGAGAAAAAAAAATCAATATAAGTATTTTGTTTATAATACACTATATACATGTGCTATATGAATATGAAACAAACAAAAAACTATATACATATAAATTAAACAGTTATATTATATTATATACATAAGCTTGGTAATTTTACAGGTAAGCAGCCTAAAATAGTTTTGTTTTTTATTTTTGGAAAAAATTAAGAAAAGTGTAAAAATGCATATCAAAAAAATAATAACAATAAATGAAAATAATGAATTATGATGATTGTTTATGTATTTATAATAATAATAGCTATTATTAATTATAAAAAACATTTTAAATATTAATAGAATTTGTAATAAAGATTTTACAATATTTTTAAAGTGTCTACAAATGAGAGCACAAAAACAAAGTTATTTCTGGCTGCTTAACTGTATACTCATAGTAATGCTGTATACTCATATAACTGTTTACTCATAAGCTTAATACTTTTAACAATTCAAACATCATGTTTGTATTTTATATCATGTTTAATATGAGATAAAATAACTGTATTTAAAAACTAAATTTCAAAAATATGAACATACTGACTATAGATACAATTTTCCATAGGTGTATTTAAATTAGGGTGCAGTGGAAATACAAAAAGTAAAATATTGTTATGTAATAGCAACAATTATACATATTTATATATAAAAAATACTTAAATTTAACTATGTTGAAAAAAGGCAATAGACTTTTTGTCAGGTCCCCAGGCTTGCGGAGCCGCCCAATTTTTTTCATAGCTCCGCTCTGGCTCCCAGCAAAAACTCGGCTCCGGCTCCTCATAACGTCAATAGAAGAATAAGATTTAAAAGTATACCTTGTCGTCTATTTATAAATTTTTTATTGAATGAAAAAAAAACTATTACATTTTTTTTAGGCCAGAAAACACTCGCTCCACGCTGACTTGCGTCATAGGAAGAGCAGAAGCAATCTGGCATGCTTTCTGGATCAACTCGGGAAACAGCTTTCTTCCGTCCAAAACAGTTTTGCACTTCGAATTTCCATCATCCTTTTCCTTCATGATCTGTTAAGCAAGCTTCGGCAAACTTTGAATAGTCTCTCGGAATTCTTTTTCCTCCAATTGTTTATGACTAACAACGCCTTGGCTGCACTGCTCGCTTTTTTGCTTCCGAGCACATTCTATTCGAATTCGCATCCTTTTTCATGGACTCATTACCTCGGAGTCCTCTTCATTTTCCAAACCGTTTCCAGTACTCTTGCTAGAGTCATTTCCATGACGACCAATTCCACTCCCCTTGAATTTGAACTTCTTTTGCTCATTGAGCTTTTTCTGGATTTTCCACATAGTGTCTTCAGCAATCAACTGAAATATTTTAAAGCATTTTTAATGTTTTTAAATTTCAAACAAGTTATAATCTATCATATTCTTGCAGTGAGGAAAGTAGAATGTCGAAAAGTAAAGTTAAATGAAACAGTATTTTGAATTTCATTAAAAGTACGTAACTTCAAATTCCAATTTTCGTTTAAAAAAATAATAGATTGAAAACTGAGATAAAAACCAAGATCATTACCTGTTCTTCCTGCAATTACTTCTGGCCATACAACAGTACTTCTTAATTGTTTTATTAAATTAAACATGTGCTGTCAGACTGTAAACATTTAGTTTTCTTTTGTAACAAAAGCTACTAACTTCAGCTTTTTGACGCTAAATAACATTTCGCATATTAAAAATAATGACTACTACATCATCCAGCTGATTGTTACAGTCACATGTTCTTTTGTCATGCATTGCTATTTTCCCTTGCAAATGTATTTGATATATCTCTTCCATGCCTTTTCTCAATTTAATTATCATTGTATATTGATTATATTTGTCTTATTGATTATATTTGTCTTATTGATTATATTTGTCTTTTTGTGAGACTTAAATATGAATCTTAGGAGAGACACTTTAACTTGCTTTATTTCTTGCATACTACTTTTTTAATATAGAGCTGATACATCTTTTTTACGTTCAGATTCGAGGCTAAGTACTGTCTGGTGCTTGAAGACCTACAATAGTTACTATCAACTGTCAGGAAGAAATTTAAAAAATGAATTACTTTTTTTTTTTTGATTTTATTTGAAACCTCTTATTTAGCATATTTCCCTCTTATATCTGCTAATGGCGTACCAGTCAAAGGATTCTTTTTTTTCATGCACATTGTAAATAATTTTTTGAATAACACATAGTGTTTGTATATAAAAAGTTTTGCAAATTCTGATTTCTTCATCTGCTACAACAAACTCTAAGTCTACTTTGCATAAGAAAAAACAGGGGACAGAGAGACTAGGGCTAATGACATATCTAAAGTTAAAAAAAGGCTGGTCTTCTCAATAAGCTTGCTTCGCATTGTGTATTTGGGACAGTTTTTAAGATTATTGAATTGATTCTTTCTAACTACTTCATTAAAGTCATTCTCAAAGGCCAACACTCTTCTTTATTTCTAGTTTAGCATTTAAATCAATATCTTTACTGTATAGACAAGGTTTGACAAAGTGTTTTAATTGTATTGCACACCAGAAACATACTTCAACCACCAGAAACATACTTCACACATTCTAAATCATGTAGATTTTTCTAGGTATTTCTTCTTAATTCTTTTAATTATAACCTGTGTCATGATTTAGTTATAACCTGTGTCATGATTTAATTATAACCTGTGTCATAATTAATATTTTCTGAAAAGTAACAAAAAATATTTTGTTTGAGAAGTCTAACTAAAATGGTGTCATCCATCAATTATGATTGCATTAGTTAAAAACTTTGTATTTTGGTGCTGTATTCGTACACATACATTGCGAGTTTCTAATGTATTAATTGTAATACACCAATTAGGTTTCACAGTAAAAACTTTTGAAAAACTAGCCTCAACATGAGGATAGTTGCTTTTAAATACAAAAAATAAATTCATTAAGATTGAGTAGTAGTAACCTTGTTTGAACATGTTGGTTTTTCTTAACATTAACAAATTCTTTCTTAAAAACATAACATTATGATATAAGTTGATTGTTTCTGGTGAAATAGGGTTTTTAATTTTTTTTCCTAGCAATAATAGAATTAATTGCTCATATTAAACATGTACTTTATGGCAATCAGAGTAAGTTATAAATTTTTTTTTACATAAAATGTCTAGCTCACATCCTTTCCTTAAGTTATTGTTAGAACTAGTTCTGTGTGTTTCTGCTGTAAAAGATGCTTCATTATTATCATTTACTAAAGAAACTATTTTAAGAAATTTCAAAAATAGTTTCTTTAGCAAGTTATATTTTTTATTCCTCCTGCAAATTAAAATCTTTATTAGTTTCTCCTCTTCCAACCTGATTTTACATAAACATTATTTTTTTGTAAAACTTTTGCTAAGTTAAGAGAATTATGTACATTGCCTAAAAAACTAAATTTAAATAAGTTTTAAAATTAACTAAAAACATAATCATGAATTTCAATAAAATATATTTCTTTTATTTTACATATTAATTCTACTGTAACTATAATCAAATTTTTTTTGTGTAAATACCCCTTCCTCCCCTCCCA
This sequence comes from Hydra vulgaris, assembly GCF_038396675.1. NCBI lineage: Eukaryota > Metazoa > Cnidaria > Hydrozoa > Anthoathecata > Hydridae > Hydra > Hydra vulgaris. Next base: position 50,091,286 of record NC_088934.1, on the reverse strand, counting down.
TAACTAGTCTCACAACCTCATCCCCTTTTCATCAGATACTACTCCCCTACTCTCAGATGCCAAAAAAAATGCCTGCTACCAATTTATCAATTGTCAATATTACCCCACCTATGCGATTTTCAAAAAAATTCTCACTACACTTTATTTATTATGACCCTCCTCTCTGTTTACTGTTCACACAAGTTTTATGACAGAGTCAAGTTTTTTTTATTATGCATGTTAGAAATCCTTACTAAATTTGGGTCATTATCTTTTCTATAAAGAATATCCATAAATTTAAATTGAATTGAAGTTATACTTATATCTCATTCATTCTTTATATTCTTTATATTTATATTCATTCTTTATATTCTTTATATTTATGTTCATTCTTTATATTCTTTATATTTATATTCATTCTTTATATTCTTTATATTTATATTCATTCTTTATATTCTTTATATTTATATTCATTCTTTATATTCTTTATATTTATATTCATTCTTGAAATCAACAATGCTAAAAGTAAACAAAACAATTTTAATATTCAAAATTAATTATTTAAATAATTCTTATTGAAATAAATAATTAATTAATTAAATAATTCTTATAATCTGAATATTTCTACTCACTGAACACAAATAGTACAGCCAAATTTCTATTTATTGATTATAAACTAAATTCAGAGTATATGCTGATGCTCCACCTCCACAGTATGAAGGTTGAAAGAGTATCTGTCTGAAAGGTATTTGTTTAAAGCACATGAACTACGTCAAGGTTCCTTCCTATTTGTATGTTCAATTTTTTATGTGGAACGATTGAAGGCACATGACAGAAAAATAAACCATCAATTAGCAAACTGCTTTACCCTGCACATTTTTATTCTTGGATTACATATAAAATGAATATATTACAGCAATACGCAGTAGGGGATCAAGCTTTTTTTGGGCCCAGGGGTATTTAAAGGAGGCTTCTTTAAATTATTAATCAAAGAATTTATTTTCTAAGTTTCTTTTAAAAATATATTTTTCTATGAACCAAAGCCTCCAAGACTGTTGGGTCCTGAGCTCTAGCACTGGCAAATGTAAATCACAAGAAAGTGTGCAAATGTTTTTAAAACTTTAAAACATTATTTTAAAAAATATGCCTAATGAACACAATCCACATTTTTAGATAAATAACAGATTTAAATAACACTATCTTCAAAATGTTATGAAAAGAAAATATTTTCTTACCACTGCTAATTATACCATAATATTTGGGATGTTGGAATAAAACATTGCATTAACATGCAATTCTATTAAGGTAAGAACTTGTAAAAACCAACAAATACTTTTAAACAATAGCTAACAAAACAAAACTATAGAGGCAGTTACCAGATTTTATCTAAAATAAATTCAAATAGTACAAACAAAACTTTTACAAACAAACCTTATAATTCTTTAGAATTTTTTTTTAATAAATAAAGGTAACTTGCAGGTAACACATTATGAATACTGAACCAATAAAAGACATAATTTTTAGGTGGTGCTTAAAACTTCTTTTTTTTTTGTATTTCATTTATTTTGCTGTTTAACAAAAATAATCAACATACATATATGAATAAAAAAATATGTCCGTAAAAACAAAGACAGTAAAATCTTGTCAACAAGAACCGTTTTTGTATATACAATATAATATATAATTTTTTTCTTATTACAATGATCTTTATAAAATAAAGAATTAAACAGACAGGGGCTCAAAGAAGATGAAGATTACAATACGTCATTGCAATCTTTTCTTAGAGCCCCTATATATACTTTCAATAGAATATAGATTTTATATTAATAACCCTAATGGGCATAAAACTCCTGCGCTTATCAGTAAATCAAATAAAAAGAAGAAACTGAAAAAAAAGAGTCAAACAACTTCAGAGTTACTCAAGCTTTAAAAGTTTCTTTTTTGATTTGAAACTTAAATGAACTTAATGACTTAGTCATACATAAAAATTCTTTTGATAGAAATTCCATATATTTGGACCTCAATATGCAATGATATATTCAGCATATTTATTTATGTTTTAAGGCAGTTTATATTTGTTACTTAAATTCGCTCTTAGACAATAGTTTTCATTTGTATTTATTTCAAACTTGTTGTTAAGGTTTTCAGAAAAGAAATTATTGTTGAATTAATATGTGAAAATTAAATGATAATACCATCCTTTTCATATCATTCTTCATAGGTTTAGCGTGTTCACGCTTATTTTTAGAGTAAATGATTCTACACTTATGTTTTTGTGAGCTTTAAATTTTTTGAGTTTTGATGGTTGATTACTTGCCCATGATATATTTGGATAACTTCTAAATTTTGACTCAAAGAACTTTACTATGCTAACTGCAAAATCCTTATGCAAATTATTGGCTTGTTTATCAACTAATTTCCAGACTTTTTACACCTTCCTTCCAGACTTTTTATACCTGTCCTATACCTGATTTTCAGACTTTTTATATCCAGATCAGGCGGATTGACAACTTAGTTTCATAATACTTTAAGGCTTAATTTTAAATTTTGTCAATTAAAGTGATTTAAATCTACACCTCGTACCGAGATTAGATTAGGCAAAACTTATTTAACGCATAAAAAAGCTATAATGCCTGATCATAGTTTGTAACACTTTCATGCTTTTTATGTGAACTAACTGTGAGTAATAAAAAATGCCTGATGGAATTTTAAAAGTAAAGTATCTTAATAGTAATATCATATTGTCCTTAGGCGGCTGCCTAATGTGCCGTACCCTAGATCCGCTCCTGATAACCTTTTTAGATTACTATTTAAAGCATTTTTTTTTCCTGCTTGTGTGATCCAGTTTTGTGGCAATTAATGTTGAGAATTTTTTCTTTGTCAAATTTCACTGTGTTTAATATATTTTTTATTTATAATATCAATCTATATAATAATACTGAACTTAATAGTAGTGCTTTTTTCAAGCCTGTTTGACACAACTCTTGGCCATTGCAACCAAGGTTATGGCGAGAAAGAGCAGCAGCTTTTGTTTTATAAGACATGAGCGAAAGTGTATGCAAATAATTAACGTACATAAATGTCAAATTATGTAATGTTAAAGCATGCTAAAACATATATCAAGTTTTACAGTTTTACTTTTGCTTGAAAACTGCATATCGTCAATCTCTCCTTAATTTCTCTCCTTAATTTTGATCTATAGCATTTATTTCCGTTAAAGATAATAGGTTCGAGTCTTATTTCCGGTGACTTTATTTTTTTAAATTTTTTAAGATTTTTTTAAATACGATATACTTGTGAAGTTTTACAGAGATTATATACAAACATATGTAACAATATTATACACTTTAACAAATGAAAATATTTTTTAAAAAGCTAGAAGTTCTAAAAACATCAAAAAACAATGGGAAATTTGTTGTGTTTGTGTCATGATTGAGATACTTATGTTAATTTAGTTTTACATTTTTTTACAACTAAGTTTGTGCAAGTAAAATATAACAACATGTTTATATACAGAATAAAAAATCTATAAAAGTATAAAAATGTTTTTGTAATAGCATTTTAAATAACAAAAATTAAAAAAAAAGCAAGTTGATAATTTAAGCTTGCCACTCGACAAACTTTTTTTTTTAAACAATAAGTAGTTTTAAAAGTATGTTTTTAAGAAGATCACAATTGAAATTTCTAATTTTATATTTAAAATAAACCAATTTATTAAATTTATTACTTCTAAAAATAATTAAAAGTTTAAATTATTTAATATTGATATAATAAGAAAATTAAGAGTTTTACAGCTATTTGGAGCTGTAAAATTTTTGTTGTGTTCATTAATGAAACTCTAAGTCCTCAACAGCGACAGAAGTAAGATAACCATCAAAATAGCATACTTCTTTTTTTTTTGGCTTAAGGCAAAATTTAATTAATGAACACAACAAAAATTTTTCCCTCGCAGAGTTAAAAGTTAAATAAAAAATCAAAATAGCTCATTAAGTTTAATAAATATCATCACCTAAAAGAATTTAAGATCTTCTTCTTTTTTAAAAGTAAATTTAGAAATCCGTAATTTATGAACAATCCCTTTGCGTTTTGTTTATAGTTTTTAAATGTCTAAGATCATCTTATTTTTGCCATTAGTATAGCGTTGCATAGAAACTTCTGTTTGTGTAAATGTCTCAAGCATATGTTGAGTTTGCAGGCAGTATATGGAACAATTGTGTATAATAAATTTATAAAAATGAGAAAAATTTTGAATTTTATTGCAACAAATAGTAAGCGTTTTTGATATACTATTATTTTTTTGCTATAAATATTGCTATAAATATTGCTATAGGCATATACTATAATTAAAATTTTGCTATAAGTATTGGTACAAATAAAGCAAGATTAAAATTTATTTAAAATTTAATAGGAAAGGTCTTTAATCCCCTAAAACAACACTGATGACAGGGCACTAAACCACTGAGCTCTTAATGATATGCATTTAGGAGAAAAATAAACCTTATTACAAATCTCTTATAAGCCCTGGGTATGCAGAAAAGGTGTGCATGTTAATTTTTTTGCTCCTAAAGCAATTTTTTGAAATGATTTTTTTAATGTAAATATATTGAAGTAAAAAAAAAATAGGTATAGAAATGATCATTGTGGAATAAGAATGATAACGTAAAAATATTGAAGTAAACAAATAATAGCTATAAAAATGATCGGTGTGGAATAGATAAGTATAGAAATAGTAGGTTTAGTAAAGACTCGTATTTTATAGGTCCGGAAAGTTAGGATATATATTTAAGGAAAAATAGACTTACAAAGACCCATTCTTTTACAAGTTAGATCAGCTAGTAACTAAAAATATATTTAAACAATAAAATTCTTGCATATGTTATCAAACAATTTTAACTCAAATTTTCAAACTACCATAGTGTTTATTCTAAAAATAATTTAAATTGTTAGACGTTAAACAATTTGAAGTTAAAGATAAAAATAATATCAAATGCAATGAAACAATATACTTTTTTACGTTATAAAGAAATACAAACAAAACAATTTCATAACTCAAAAAAACTTTGTTTTTTTTTTTTATTTCTAAATTTTGAAATAATTTATCACTAATAATTCATTTTTATGTGACAAAAAAATCTAGAGAGAAAGGGAGAAGAAATTGCCCCTACCGTTGCCCCTACCATTGGCGTTCTAAACTGATTAATAAAAAATACTATATTAAAGTTTTAATTTAAAATGTTGTTTTAAAAACATTCTATCTTCTTCATTACTAAATTTAAGTTTTTCGAAATTCTTATAAGATGTTTTTTTTGAATACTCACTTTGATTGATTATTTTCTTTTTAAATTTTTGTTTTAGGTGACCTAAGTAAACCTAACAGTTTTGTAACAAAGCACCGCAAAAGAGCGTTTAACTAAGATGTTCACTGGGCACATTTTGCGCCATATATATCTATGGCGCAAAATATCCTCAGAGCTTGCTTCAAATTTTGCATCTTTTAATTCTAAAGCAAGTGCTCTAACGACTGAGACAATTTATTAATATAATTTTTTTAGTAAATCTAAGAGAAAGTCATGATATACAATCAACATTTCTTTCTAAGTTTTTGGGTGACAACCTCTGTCATAGCTCCAAAAGGCAATAATTTATGTCAGTAATTTTGAATGAAATAGGATAAGCAAGGAATTTCTTAAGACTTTTAAGTTCCTAATGTAGTATTTTTGAGTTCCAAATTTTAAGAAAACCCTCTAAATCATTATCAAAATATTATATGTCAAAATTGCTTTGACTTTTGATAATGGTTTGGAGGATTTTATCTGTCTCATCTATCAATCCTTTTAAAAGAAATGACTCAAATCATCAAGACCATTCAAAAATGGCTACAAAATAATCAAACACCCTGTTCGTAATTTTATGGATTTGTTCAACTTAGTGTTTGATATTTATTTTATGTTATATTTGTATCAAACTTACACAAAGTTACATATCTGTTTTAACATCAATAATGATCAGAGATGCGAAGGTACCAATAATATTTTTATTATGAATAATATATATACATATATATATATATATATGTATATATATATATATATATATATATATATATATATATATATATATATATATATATATATATATATATATATATATATATATATATATATATATATATATATATATATATATATATGTATATATATGTATATATATATGTGTATATATATATATGTGTGTATATATATATATATATATATATATATATATATATATATATATATATATATGTATATATATATATATATATATATATATATATATATATATATATATATTAGTAAAAAACACTTATCTAACTTTTTTTTTCAACTTTAAGTTTCACCATTGCTGAATCATCAGGTTGAGTACTCTTCCTGATGATCCAACTTTTTTTTTCAACTTTAAGTTTCACCATTGCTGGATCATCAGTAAGAGTTCTCTTCCTGAGGATCCAGCAATGGCAAAACTTAAAGTTGAAGAAAAAAGTTAGATAAGTGTTTTTTACTAATTTATTATTGCTCAGTTCTTTAAGAACATTGAGCACTCTATTTGTAAAATACACTAACATAATTTACATATATATATATATATATATATATATATATATATATATATATATATATCTATATATGTATATATATATATATATATATATATATATATATATATATATATATATATATAAATATATGTATATATATATATATATATATATATATATATATATGTGTGTGTGTGTATATATATATATATATATATATATATATATATATATATATATATATATATATATATATATATATATATATATATATATATATATATATATGTATATATATTTTAGGTACCCTAAGAAGTCTATTCGGTCTTATCGCAAAGCACCGCAGAAAAGCAATTAACAGGAATTCACTCCTCCTTCCTAACCGATGTCGCAAAACTTGTCCAAAGGTGGAATTGAACCACGATCTCTTACTTTTTAGGAAAAATAAGGGATCCGTGGGTTTATGCATCCGAGCGCAACCACTGCTTAAAGTCAGATGCTTACTAGTCAAGATTGTTGCTCGCAAGTAAACAGCAAATATTATTATAAATAAAAATGTTGTTATTTTAAGTTATTGTGAACATGCAAAGTATTTGCTATCTGTTATATATGCTTCACCAAATTAATTATCTTTATAACAACCCTCGAAAACATAGTTAGGAAAGTTGTTAACATGACTAGTTATGAATTGATGATGTTAGTAGTTTTTCCGTCAAAAGAGTTGTTGTGCAAAATAATTTTTATTTATTTGCAGAGGTATTTTTATGAGCTTTTTTTGGTTTAGATGGTACGTTTTTTACCAATAGTCTAGATCGTTAGTTTGACTTGATAGAGCAAACTTTTTTTTTTTATTGCGTATTATTAATTTGTTAGTTAAATTTGATAGCTTTTCGTATCTAAACCATATCGCTTTCATTGCAATTTTTCAGTAAGTGTTATTAAAATAAAAAATATCACTTTTTTAGCAGAGTAAACCGAAAACCAATGTACATAATTATATTATCTAACAGCATTTTGGGTTTAAATTAAAAGAAACAATTTTTTTCTTAATAAAAGTAGTTACAAGTTTTATTTATTTATAATTATAGTTTCACACTACTTAACAGTTTTAAACAGTGCTTAAACAAAGCACAAATTCTATCAACAATTATTTTTAAAGAACTTTACTTTGGTAAAATATTGGTTTACTGCTCATAAACTAGTTCATCATTTCTAATCGACGTTCTTTCTATGATAAATCTAAAAAGTTAATAATAAAGAAACCACTTATGCAAAAAAAAGCTTCTACACTAAAATATCATTTATTCTTAAATATGGTACATATTAAAAAAAATTTGAACAAATAAATTCTCAAACATATTATTACCAACAGGTCTGGCCAGGGGGCGATTTTATGAGTAAAACGAGGAGGGTGAGTCCTTCAAAAGTGATAAATATCTTATAAAAAATATTGAACTTTAAGTTAAATGTTAACTCTCTCTCATTTTAGGGGAGGGGGAGCAACCCCTTTTTCCATACAACCCGTGAAATCGCCCCTGGGCCTAGACAATTGATGACAAGGAAATACTTTAATAAACAGTTCATCATAAGTACTTTCTTAATGGGATAAAAAAAAATTATTGTTTTAAAACTATAAATGAATACAAAAAAATCATTGCATATAAAATAAACATTAAGGGTTTTATTGAAAGTTTCATATTTAAGAAATATAAAACTTATAATAAAATATAATGAAAAGTTTAAACTTAAAATACTTTATTTTCTTTAACTAATTTTAACAAAACAAAAAATTATTAAACAAACTGTTTCTTTAACAAAAAAACTATTAGATCACAATTGCGGTTAAATGCTTTTACTTTAAAGTTTCTGAATAAATGTCGCATAAACAATATCAAAAGATAATTTAAATATTCTAAACGATAAAAGTTTTGGTTTAACGTAAAACTACTGAACGGGTAGGCAAATTGCCATTTCGCACATAAAATGCGAGCTGCGTAATGCTTCTTAACAAAACGCAACATTCGAACCGAAACTCAATCTGGCAAAATAAATAAAATTGGCAAAGAATGAGATTAGTTTTCCGGTCAAATGCTCTTTTATAGTGCTTTGTGACAAGATCGTCAGGCTTTTTTTAAGCATATCATTAACTAAAAAAAAAAAAACAGTCCCGGCGTCCTAAAATTTTTATGGACTCCAAAGACTCTGGGCTAAAATAGGGACTCCATGGACTCCGAACTTCATATCCCTGATAATGATATTCTTTATATACAAATATCTATGTAGTTATAATAAAAAAAAATGTAATTTTAACTTAACCCATATAGCTGAGGCTGTACAACCTTCATATAGTTGAACTTTAAAAATGAAAACAACGCGAAGCATTTTAAGACAAAATTAAAACCACAGCTAAAAATTTAACAAATACTTTCATTTATATGATACATTTTGAATGTTGAACTTTTTTTTAAATGTATTTACATAAATTTTATTTTTATCACATGTTGGTCAGTTTATGATTTTATATTGTAAATTTCAAATAATCTTAAAAAATCAACATTAAATTTATCAAATTGATTAGTTTATTAAGTTTTGCAGTAGCTTTTTAATCGTAAGTTTACGCCATTTAACAAGTTTGAACATTTGAAGGATGCAAGTAATGAAGGACAAAGTCTTAAAAAAGAAAATTGCTATCCATAAAAAGGACAGTTTTTGATTGTGAGTAAGTAAGAAGTGAGTAAGGTAAAAGTCTTAAAAAATGAAACTGTTATCCATTAGGAAAGATGGTTTTTGATTATTAAAATATTATATAATTGAAAAAAGATTTTTTCATTGTTGTTTTAAATTTATTTTCTTTTAGTGCCTTTTTTTGCTATGAACAGCGAAACCGTTTTACGCACAGCTAATTATTTAACAACAATAAAAACATTACCAAAAGAGTATGAAATAACATTCGAAGCATTTTTTACTTCATATATACCAAATGTTTGGTCAGATGTATTACATTTAGATTGTAATAATGAACGAGTTTATGAGATTTCCATTTATAATACTCTTCTATTTACTTGGGCATCAGTCAATAATGATGCTTTATATGGTGTAACAGTAAAAACTTATAACCTAAACGAGTGGATAAAATTTTATGTAAGACAAAGTTTAATCAATGGATATTATACTCATACAGTTCAAATCAATAGGATTACTGTTGATACGCTTCAAAATACTGGCGCAAAGGTTTTTCAAAATGTTAATGTTTATGCTCCTATATACATTGCTCAACCAGGATTTTTAAGAAACTTAGTTGTAATAAATGCATGTCCAAGTAAGTAATTTTTTTTAATAAAATTTTTTTAAACAAACTATAAACTATATACATTTTTATACATCTAGCCTAATATAATAGCAATTAAATAAACTATTACATTAGCTAATATTGACAGTCTAACATGTGCAACAGGTGCTATTGAAATACAACAGTTATCTTATAACAAAATTATCTTATAACATCTCTAAACATAATAGGGGAAGTTGGGGTGCAGTGGATTGGATTTCTTTCTTTTTTAAATTGACCGGAAGACGAAATGATTGAGATATATATCCTTCATGATAAGAAATTACCGAAACCAAAATATTTATTATCTAATGGCTCACAGAAATATTTAAAGTGAGTTGTGTTAAGTGATTTACTGTGCCCTAGTACTAAGGCACAGTTAATAAATGAACACAGCCATGAATTAATGATAGTATATAGGGGCACAGCCAAATAACTTTGAGACTGAGGGAGTAAAGACACTGTACACTATACCTTTGGCAAACTTTTATTAATTAGTTTAGTATAAAATCGAAATAATAAACGTTTTGAAAGTTGAGAATAAAATAAAGATTTTTGTTGATAACAAAACTCATAAAAATATTTAAAAATTAGAAACTCAAATGTTATTATTTATAACTTGAAACTAATAAATTTATTTTCATGTAATTTGTATGTTAAAAATGCATTAATTTAATCTTTAAGATCATTAATGGACCATAGTGAATCAACCAATTCACTGTGCCCCGATTCACTATGCCCCACTATAACAAATTAGGTTCAAGTCTACTTTCTTGGGGCATGATTGTTGTTAAAGAAAAAGCTAAACAACTAAAAAGCATAAATATCATCAATCTGAATGAAAGCATAAATATCATTAATCTGAATGAAAAACTTCAACTTTGAAAAATATTTCAATTATATATAATCTCCATAACAAACATAATGAAGGTAAGAAAGTTTACTTTAGTTAGCTAAGAAAAAAATTACCTACCAAAAACCAGTAGTTAAAAATTATGGGGTAACAACTATAGATAAAGATTGTTGATATATGAGCACATAAAATGATGACATTATCAAGATGAACAAAATTTTAATCATTGATAAAATGCCTCTTGTTCGCTGTGCCCCCTTCGATCCACTGTATCCCAACTTTCCTCAATATATAATAAAATAACACTTGGATTTAAATAAAAAAATTTTAATACTCAAATCCTACAACATATAACACACATGTATATATATATATATATATATATATATATATATATATATATATATATATATATATATATATATATATATATATATACATATATATATATATATATATATATATATATCTATATATATATATTTAATCAACTTTAAAAAGTATTCTACACAATAGAGTGCTCAATGTTCTTAAAAGAACAGAACAATTATATATTAGTAGAAAATCACTTAACAAAAATTTTTTCCATTTGACACTGTGTTTAATCAACAAAGATTCATCAGAAATGAATGATCAAATTAATAAAACTTCAATTTATACCAAAAATTAAATTACAGGAAGTTGCAAGTTGCATGTCTTAACTACTGTGAATTTTCACACATTTGTGGAATTTGCTGACACTATTATAAAAAGAATTCTTTAGAAATGATTACTTATGCTATTTTTTAAAAAAAATGTTTTTTTAAAAAGGGTAGTTAATGTAAATATTATTTGAACTCATTTATTTTTATAGTTTTTTAGGAGAAACTTATTTTCGTGCCTACATTTAGAAATTAATTTTGATCTTTTGTTTAATAAGCATTCTTGATTTGCATGTGTAATTATTTCAAATTTTTCTTGTAGGCATAGTATGCATTTTTTGGAAATATTGATATATGCAGGCGCTGTTTTAAGGATAGACCAATTCAGTATAAAATTATCAATATTTTTTTCTTTTAATTCCCATATATATTTTGACAGCATGGTGTCTTTTGAATACTTTTTATTCTTGAAAGATTGCTTATGATTGGCAAAACGTTTTTTCCATTCACCCTCTGTTATGCCAATGTATTGTTTACTAGGTACATTCTTAGAGGAAACAACACATTTATATACCACATTTTTTGAGAAACAACTTCCACTCATTGGACAATTGATTTTTTGTTTACAATTACAATTTTCTGTAGTTTTTTCATTTAGGATTTCTTTTTTGTTTAACAAAGCCTTATTGTGACCTTTTATAATTCTTTCCATATTTTTTGTGCTGTAGCTATCTTTAATTGTATTTCAATTAAAATTTTTATGTAATTTATTAGATCGCAGGAAATGCTTATTGACCAATTTTAAAAACACTTTTCCTATGTTAGTAGAACCCACCTTTTATACCTGATTTGGAAAATTTTGAAAATGACCTATTACATTTAATTAAAACAATAAAGTTTCGCCCTATAAAAAACGAATTTCAAACAGAATTAAAGTTAGATGTTAAAAAAATTAAATCAAACCCTAATATTTTGGTTTTTGCTGATAAAACAAATAATATTTACCAACTCACAACAGAAAACTATGAAAAAATTTTATGCAACAATATTACTAGTTCTTATGAAAAAGCCCCTAAAAATTTGGAAAAGGCAATTAATTTAGAAGTGCAAAGTATTGCTAAAAAAATAAACCTTGATAATAGAAACAAATCAACTGCCCCTGCCAAAGCCTTCGTAACACTAAAAGACCATAAGCCAAATTTTCAAAACAAACTTCCTTGTAGGTTATTGGTTCCCTCAAAAAGTGAGATTGGACATGTAAGCAAAATTAAATTGGACAAAATTAATAATACTCTTAGAAATAAATTAAATTTGCAACAGTGGAAAAATACCACTGATGTTATAAATTGGTTCTCCATAATCGAAAATAAAAATGACTGTACATTTATTCAATTTGACATTAATGATTTTTACCCCTCAATAACCGCATATAGTTATTCCTGATGACACAATCCGTATAATAAAACATTGTAGAAAAACTTTACTTTATTTTAATGAGGAAACTTGGAAAAAGAAAAACATACATGACTGTTTTGATGTAACAATGGGCAGTTATGACTGAGCAGAAATTTGTGAATTTGTTGGACTATATATTTTAGATTTGTTAAGTAAAATAATCAATATAAAAGATTTAGGCCCTTATCGCGACGATGGTTTAATAGTAATGCGTAGAAAATCTGGTCCACAGCTCGACAAAATTAAAAAAGATATAAAAATTTTAAAAAATATTGGCTTTCAAGTTGAAATAAACATAAATTTAAAGATTGTGAATTTTCTTGATGTCACATTTAACCTCTCTGAAAATTCATATAAGCCTTTCAAAAAACCAAACGATGAACTATTATATATTAACATTAACCATCCACCCCAAGTTCTAAAACAAATTCTGATTTCAATTAATAACAGACTAAACCAAAACTCCTCAAATGAAAATGTATTCAATTCCTCTAAAAGAATATAAGAAGATGCCCTAAAAAAAAGTGGTTTTGAAAATTTTGAACTAAAATATTTTGAAAAAAAGAATACAAAAAAACGAAATAGAACTAGAAATGTAATTTGGTTCAACCCCCCATATCGCAAACATGTTTACATATATATATATATATATATATATATATATATATATATATATATATATATATATATATATATATATATATATATATATATATATATATATATATATATATATATATATATATATATATATATATATATATATATATATATATATATATATATATATATATATATATATATATATATATATATATATATATATGTAAATTATGTTAATGTATTTTACAAATAGAGTGCTCAATGTTCTTAAAGAACAGAGCACTAAACAATTTGTAAAAAAACACTTATCTAACTTTTATCTTCTCTTTAAGTTTCACCATTGCTGGATCATCAGGAAGAGTTTTGCTCTTCCTGATGATCCAGCAATGGTAATACTTAAAGTAGAAGATAAAAGTGTTTTTTTACTAATGTGTAGTTCTTTTTGGGAACATTTTTTATTCTCGGTTTATATGCCAGCGTTTAGGTGTATCCCGATCGCTTTAATGTATTTTTATAAATAGTTATCGATTTATTAAAAATTAGTTTATTTGATGAGATGGCAAACAATCTTAGCTAGATATTTTGTTGGAGATTCTTTATTATTGTAGGTTGATGGTTAGAATCAGCATGTACATACTTTTATCAGACCTGCTGTATGATTGGAATGAATTTAAGATTTAAAGTTAAGTCAAGGTAATTAAAAAATAACCACAAATGAAACATACCCTGGTTTAGTTCTCAATTCTGTAAAAATGTGCAACCAAAATTAGTCAACGCTTTTGAACCCACAAACTAATTAAAGTATTTAACAGAAACGCAATTAAAAATACGTGCTCCTGCTCGCCAAGTATTGAATCTATTATCAACACATACAAAAAATATATTTTATATAGTGATGTAAAGTTATCAGAAAAAACCTGCAATTGCATTAAAAAATCTAAACTTGTTAACTGTTGCTTGTCTAACAACATCGTTTACAAAGCCACCATAAGCTCAAATAAACCTCCATACATAGAAAAAGTATGCATTAGAATAAACAAACCGCTTTTAAAATACATTGTGTGAACCATCCAAAATCCTTTAACACAAAAAAGTGCAAGAATGACACTGAACTGTCTAAGGAAGTATGGGAATTAAAAGAAAATAACTTTGAACCTTTAATGTAATAATGTTAAATATTGTAAAACGATCAATCATACAAATGGGGAGTGTTAATTTCTAAATGTAAACACAAAAATAAATTTCTCCTTTCATTATTTAGTGGCGTAGAGTATTTTTCTAATACGTCTTCTTGTGTTATAATGTCAGAACTCATCCTACTTTAGTTTTTAAATGGTTTTTTTATATTTGGATTTTGTACTACATATCTGATGATTGGCTGTAGCCATAAACTGTTAGATCCATAAAAAGATATTTTTTCTAAATTTTTAGTACAAATGGCTCTGTTTTTGAAAATATATGTATATATATGTATATATATATATATATATATATATATATATATATATATATATATATATATATATATATATATATATATATATATATACATATATATATATATATATACATATATATACATATATATATATATACATATATATATACATATATATATGTATATATATATATATATGTATATATATATTATATATATATATATATATATATATATATATATATATATATATATATATATATATATATATATATATATGTATATATATATATATACACACTCTACCACTCATGTACTTATTAAACTAACTAAAAATGTTAGAGAGTTATGCATGTGGAGAGTTTTTCGACTTAGAGAAAGTTTCTGATTCTGAATATCACAATAACCTTCAAGTAAATTATAATGCTATGGTATTCAAGGAATTGCTCTCCAATAATTTTCATCATATCTACCTAATAAGTTGCAATTTGTCTCTTTCAACAATGCCAAATCTTTTACAATAAAAATAGGAAAACTGCTTTTCCTAATTTTTCAAAATTATCTTAATATCCCACTAAAATTTTTAAAGGCTGACCATTTTGCTAACAACACCAACTTACTGATAAAAAAACAAATCATTTAAAAAAGTTGACAAACATATAATTAATGATTCATCTAATCTATTTCATCTAAGCTGTTTCTAACAGCACAGCCATTGAAAGGGGTAATACCAACAAAACTGAACTCGTCGTTTTAAATCAAGTCAATCAAAAATATATAAAAATCTAAAGTTTAGACTAAATGTTCAAAAATCTTTCCCATAGTTTCATTAAAATATCTTGAAATCAAAATTGACTCAAGTCTATCCTTTTCCCCATCTTAAAATCATAGCAGTGAAGTTGCGTAGATCAAATAAGTCTGAACCAAAATTTGTCACTATTTTAAGAATAAAAATTTTCTTAATATATACCATGTAATTTTCGAATAACATCTCCGATATGTTTGTCAGGTTTGGGGAAAAGAAAGTCTCATGATTTTTTAAAAATATCTAACCCACAAAACAAGGCTTTAAAATTATTTACAGTATGTAAAAAAATTATTTGTACACTTAAAAAAAACCATAGATTTAAAGATTGCATCAAAAAAATGAGATGTCCTTTATATACTTAAAAATTTTTTTAGATATCTAATCAAGTATTGTTTTAAGAATTTATTTGTGTATGGGTGAACTAATTGCTTTTCAAACCTATTGAATTTTACTCAATTGATCTAATGATGAATAAAATTGGCTGCAAAAAAAATAATCGTACAGTTCAAAAATAATGTCAAATTGATCAAATTCTATGGAAATTAGTATTGAGTGGGGCCTCCTTTATCCTTGAAGGCCTCATCTAGATGATTTGGCATTGAGTTGACAATATTTTTCTTCTTTTGTTATATTATTACATGTGCACAACTTCTTTAAAATTGTCTTTTAGTCTAAATGCTTGATCCCCAATTTTTCTATCCAAAATATACCACCAATTTTCTATTAGATTCAAGTCCGGAGTTTGAGATGGCCATTCCAAAGCATTGATGTTGTTTGTGTCAAATCATAACTTAATTTTCTCAATTGTTAAGAAGCATAATCTGGTTGGAACCGTTACTAGAGTGGCTGGTAGAGGACGAAAACTCAAGACCACTAGTGCAATTGATTAAAATATCATTAATGTCATCATTAATTGAAGAAAAATTTGTTTCTAAAAAGCTAAAATAGCTTTAAAAGAAGATCATAACACAAAAAAAAAAAAAAAATGCAACAAAAAATAAATAGCCATTACTTAATGAAAACAAAACCTAACCAAAATGTGAGCTTAAGCATTTGTCAAATTCTTTATTCCATCTCCTGTGTCCATAAAATATTGACTCCTCAAACAGAAATTGTATAAGAGAACAAGGATATAGTAGTAGAGTGGTTCAAAATAGACCTTTTTTAACTTCTAAACAGATAAAACATCGAGTAAAATTTGCATCGAAGTACCTAAAAATGATATCATATTGGAAGAAAAATTTATGGTCAGATGAAGCAATATACAATCTCGTTTTATCGAATGTAAAAAATGTGAAAATAATCTAAATCTAAAAAGTGTGAAGAAAAAAAAGAGAAGCTTATAAATTAAATTGTTTGCAAGGTAGTGTAATGCATGGAGGATTAAATGTGATGGTTTGGGGTAGTATGAGTTAAAAAGGAGTGGAGAAATTTACATTTATTGATAAAAAAATGGATGCTTCAATGTATTGTAAAGTTGTCAAAGCCAACTTGCAACCATATATTTAAAAATTGAGCGCGGAGAAACAAGTTGAGCGCGGTACTACCAGGGACGTGGTGGGGATCGAACTCGAAACCTCTCACTTATGAAGCGAACGCTTTACCACAACACCACTATTGCATATTTATATATATATATAATATATATATATATATGTATATATATATATATATATATATATATGTGTATATATATATATATATATATATATATATATATATATATATATATATATATATATATATATATATATATATATATATATCAGGGCGTTAGCCAGAAATAAATTTTATACCGCGTTTTTGCTGTATTGGGAATTTTTATTGTTGTTGTTCTAAAAAATGTTGGGAATTTTTTAGTTAAGGTCCTAAAAAACTCAAAAAAACACTCTAAAAAAAAAAGGGTCATTGACTTTTGAGAATTTTAAGCCCATTGGGCTAGCTAACACCCTGTATATATATATACATATATATACATATATACAGTCAGTCACAAAAGTTTTTGTACACCTTATAATTTAAAGAAAACGCCTAATAAAAACCATTTTAAATGCAAAAAAATAGTTTTATATCAAAGTAACATGAATATATCGTACAAGAAATTAAAAAATAATTAACTAAATAAAAATATTTATTTGTAGAACTGAAAAAGTTTTTGAATTTATAATATGTCGCAAAAGTTTTCGTACACTAATAAAACTAATACCTAATAATATGCAATTCCTTAGTAGTTAATTAAAACTTGTTCAAATTTGTTCGTTCATAGATTTTTATTAAGATAATAATAATTTTTCAACAAAAATTTAGTTTTAAAAATGAGTTTAAATACGAAACATCACATGTCTAATGACATGTGTGAAATTATAATAAAATTCTATAAAGAAAAAAATCTCTTCGTCATATTGCCAAAATTATTGGTAAAACACATGACACTGTTCAAAGTATTGCTAAAAAAATTGAAATGACTGGTTCTGTTTATACGTTACAAAGTAGTGGCTGACCAAAAAATTTAAATTGACGACACAGAAGGAGTATAATTAAAAAAGTCAATTCAAATCCATGTATTAGTGCACCAACATTAGCAGTAGATGTTGAACTTGAAATTGGAAAGATAGTTCATTCAAAAAATATTAGATGAGTACTTAGAAAATCCAGATTAAATGGAAGAGTACCTCAAGAGAAACCTTTTATAAGTATAGAAAATAGACAATAAAAAACTGGAGTTCACTAAAAAGTATGAAAAGGAAGATAAACAATTTTGGAACAAAGTTTTATTTACTGACGAGAGTATATTTAACATTTTCGGACCTGATAGCTGTGGAAAAATATGGAGAAAAAAAAATACAGAACTAGAAGAAAAAAAATTAATTCTGACAGTGAAACATGGACTTCCATCACTCTATGGAAGTGTGATGTGACCCCAAACCATCACTCCATGGAAGTGTGATGGTTTGGGGATTGATGGCTACAGCTGGACTTTGGAATTTATTCAGCCTAAAATGGATCGCTGGGTATATTTGGACATTATAAAAAATAATTTGAAATCAGATGTTGCTAAATTAAAGTTAGGAAATAATTTTTCAACAGGATCAAGATCCAAAACACACTGCTTATGTAGTAAAATCATGGTTGCTCTACAATGTTCTAAAACAACTGCATTCTCCTCCCCAATCACCAGACTTTAACCCAATAGAGAATGTGTGTGATTATTTAGACAGACAAGTCAGGACACATAGAATAACAAATGTTAATATGCTAAAAATATCTTACTAGAAGAATGGAATAAAATTCAGTCTGCTTATACCGAAAAATTAGTGTCATCGATGAACAGAAGATTAAAAGCTTGTGTAAATGCCAAAGGATGCTCAACAAAATACTAAAGATTTTATAATTTTTCATATTCTTGTTTTTTTTACAAGTTTTGTTTAGTGTAAAAAAACTTTTGTGACATTTTATAAATTCCAAAATTAAACTTTTTTAGTTTTACAAATAAATATTTTTATTTAGTTAAAAATATTTATTTGTAAAACTAAGAAAGTTTTACAAATAAATATTTTTAACTAAATAAAAATATTTTATTTAGTTAAAAATATTTATTTGTAACTTTTGTGACTGATTAAATATATACACTTACGTTTTATGATTATGCCTTGGCATCTAATGGTTATCAAAATACAATCTTTTATGAACCAAACCATACCGTAACAAAATCAAAATGTAGATCACGTAACATTGTATGGTGTATCTTAAAGTTCTTTTAGGTGGCAATTTTTATTAAACTTAATTTTGATTTTTACTATTTTTATTTTTTATTTAAAATATTACTCTGCGAAGGAAAATTTTTATCTTTTTTGTTTTATTCATTAGTGAAATTTAGCCTTGTGTAATTTATGGACGATCCCTAATCTAAAAGTTAAGCCAAAAAATAATGGAGTATACTATTTTGATGGTTATCTAAATTTTGTTGTTGCGCACTCGGTTTAAAATGTTTAACGGGGGCGCGGTAAAATAGCTGTAAAACTCTAAATTTCCTTATTATATCAATACTAAATAGTTTTAACTTTTGATTATTTTCAGAAATAATAAATTTAATAAAATTGTTTAATTTAAATATAAGATTAGAATTTTCAAATATGATTTTATTAAAAGCATACTTTTTAAACCTGTTTAAATCCTGTTTTATGGGGTCATCCATAAATGATGTCAGTGTTTTTTCTCAATTTTTTGACTCCCCCTCTCCCCTTTGTCAAACTGTCAATTTTTGGCCAACCTCCTGTTATATATGATGTCAGTCAAAAAACAATAAAAATGCTTAAAAACCATTGATTTTTTTTCTGAATAAATTATAAATTTATATAATAGTAGATCTCATCAAATTATATTATATAATAATCGATATCTCATTAAATAATCAACTAAGCAAATAGTATTACATATCTTATAATAGTAATATAATCTTCCCATGGGTTGTTGAAGTGATCATCGATTGAAATAATAGGTAGTGAATGCTCTCCGCGCTCTAAAAGGATATCCTATTCTTGAGGTACAATCAAATTTGTTGCGTCAACTTAATTTTCATCTAACCATTCAGCAGTTTCCAAACTCTTCTGCAAGGCGATAACTGCAAAAAATTCTGTCTGACGCTTGGCAGCAATACAAACAAGTTGGACCCTTTAAATTAGAGGGAGTGTTATAGCAGAAGAATGGATAGAAGTGTGCGTTTTCAACATAGCTTGAGAGGCAAAGTAGGTATTGCACTTTTTACAGATTCTATCAGCTAGGCTAGAATTAATGGACAAAATGCATCATACGGCAAAATTGGAAATCCTTTGGCAGTACCAGAAAAAATACCTTTAATGTTTGATGCTATGAGCATAAAGACGGATGATGGAAACAATTCTTTTGCTCCTTCTGAGACATCTACTGCTTTGAGCCCGTCTCTTGTTTGGTTGACAGGGACAGGTGGCGGAAGAAATCTTGCTCTAATTAGAGTAAAGTAAGAGCTTCTAATAGTCCGACAACAAGAACGATTTTCACATTTCTCAATTTGAGTAAAATATTGACTTGTATGAAAATGATCGGCAATCCAACGTTGATCTTGTAATAAAAGGCTCCTTGACTCTAGCTCTGATTTATCTGGATCAATATGCTCTGCAATGGTTGAATAACCGACAATTTGTAGATCAGACCAAATATCAGCCAAAGCCTGTCCAGCAAAACCAAAGTTCTGTTTTTCTAAATTTTCATCGAATGTCCCGTCTGATTTAAAAAGATATGTTGGTTATTATAGGTTAAAAATTATATTAATATTTTTACAAATTAACTTTTGTCAATGTAATTACCTTGAAAATTTTAGATGAGTTCCGTAATGTTCGTGCGGAAGAATCGCCCCAGATAATTCTTTACTTAGAGGTGCCATTTGTTGCTCAGCTCTGTTGAATGCACTGCGGCCTGGAGCGTTCGTCATGATGAAAAGAGCGTCAAGGTTTTTCTTCAAGAAATGGTGAATTCTGATTTCAATTACTTTCTGGTAACTGGGATTTTCATCGGGTCCTCCATCGACGCTAAACACAACAATAGGCTTAACCGTATTGGTTTGAGGATCTCTGGTAATAGAGTAGAATTCTTTGATATCCAAGAGCCGCTGAAAGTCTAATCCATGAGAGAAGGCGGTCGAGGATGTGTGTTTTCCTAAACGAACAACAATGTAGGTAGGTCTAGAATAAGTAACAGTATCTGTTTTTCCAAGACCATCTTTTTTGATTGTAATTCCAGCATACACAGATGGTATAAGCTTGTGTTTAGCAGCCATGACCCAGTTGTGGTCCGGGAGAGTTACCCGGTACTCTAAATGCATCAACAATGGCGCCTATTTTTTTGGCTGCTGTGATTCCAATTGGCACTCTAGCCTTGTCGTCTTGGCTAATGAAACACACTTTATCTGGCCCTAAAATAGAACAAACTTCTTCCATATATTTTATAGTTGAACTGCAAAAGAGTCCGTCAACATGTTTTAAATGAGATTCATTCTGAGGACTGATTAATCTAACAGGAACTGTTTTGACGTGCCTTTTGCCTTCTATTGTTCCATAACTTCTTGGAAGTAGACGAGTATAGAGGATGCTCTTGCTGATTGCAAATCCAATTTTGTTCATCTCGAATGTCAATTCGTCGAGAGTTTTAATGCTCTAAATAGTAAAGAAATATATTTGGATATAATTAACTTTTTACAGAAAACAGAATTTATTTCGTAAATTATATTCAGATCAAATCTTGAAAATAGTTGTTAACATTTCAAGAATATTTACAATAGTGCAAGTACTAATTAAGAGTAAAGTTCTAACAAATACAATATTAACAAACGTAGCTAAGCTATGGTTACCCGAAGAACCTTTGACTGACGTCTTTCATCACCAGACGAACCATGGAGAGCAATATCCATAATCGTCTTCAAAAGAAGAGGTTGGTCTACTTCTAATGACAGTCAATCAGGTTTCTTTCTGATTTTTAGGTTTTTTTTGACTTCTGGATGCTCCAAGCAGATTTCCTCCATTCTAGCTTTTTTTAGTTCTCTAGTTTTCTTCTGTTGAGCTTTACTTTTTGAGCATACTTTTTTTTGGCCAGTTCTTTACATAGATGAGCTAGTTTCTTCTTTTTCTTTTTCAAATAATCTTCTTCAGCTTCAGCAATGAATCCACTTCTCTTTCTAGTCTTCAGTCCAGCAACTTCACTATTTAAAGCTGCAATCTCAGAATTAAGTCGATATTGAGCCACTTTTCTTGCATTTTTTTGATTTTTCATGGTCAACAAACTCAAAGTTAATGCACTTTGTTGATCATTAATAACAAATCGCTCATTGGTGGGCTCAACAAACTGTGAGGAATTCTTGTCAAACTCAAGTGGAGTATACGTGGGGGCAGACTGTTTTGGAGTATTAGCCCAAAATGATAATTGCTTACTCTTGAAATTCATTGCCTTTTCATTAAATAAATTGATTAAATACATTACTCTTGATTCAAGATCTTTATGCACCAGTTTCTCTTCTATTAATGAATTCCATATACTATGGACTTCTTTCTGGATATTAGCCTTTTTTTTATCCAGAGAAGCATTTCCATACGAGACCATCAATAAGTTAAGTAATGCGGTTTTATCCATATTTTAGTATAGATTTTTTAGTATTGTTTACATCACAATCAGAATGATGATTTTGCTCATCGTTAGCGCAAGATTTTTAAAAGAGTTTCTTCAACCCGCTAGGGAGAAATTAGCATTTCAAATTTTCAATAGACTTTATGTGTTTGCATTGCATCACGTTTTACAATCGACTAGAGAGCAATTAGAGTTTCGTATTTGAAATAACGACAATTAAATTTCAAAAAATGACAAATTTATGAGTTTACTTTGAACCTCATTTTATAATCCGCTAGGGAGCGAATAACGATTGTGAATTTTATATACAAAGAGTTAATATTTCTAACATAATTTGATTCGCAGTCAAATGGTAATATATTAATAAAATGATAGTAATTTTTATTTTACATTAGTAGTTGTTATTTAATGTCTCTGGGAAACTTATTATAGTAATTTATAATATTATATTATAAATAGTTCAATAAAATATAATATGAAATTCCCTGCATTTAATATTAATTTCCCCACAAACAAAACATCATTTCTATACCATTTAGTAGATGTAAATACCGTTAAAATCTGCTCATTAAAACTAAAAAAATAACTTAAATTGACATCATTTTGGCCTCAACACCCTTCTCCCCGTTGTCAATTAGTGTCAAACTTTCCAGCACTCCCTCCCCCTCCATATTTACTGACATAATTTATGGATGACCCCTATAGTAAAGTTAAGGTCGCATTTTAAATAACAAAAAAAAAAAAAAAAATTTGCTTTTTTTTTAATTTTTTTCAATTTAAAATGCAGAACAAAATAACTTTATAGTTCTTTAGATTTTATATTCCATATATAAACATGTTGTATATTAATTTTCCTTGCACAAACTCAGCTTAGTTGTAAAAAAAACTTAAAATGTAAAACTAAAATACATAAGTATCTCAATCATGACACATACGCTACAAATTTCCCCTTGTTTTTTGATGTTTTAAGAAATTTTAGCTTCTTTAAAAATTATTTTGTTTGCTAAAGTGTATAATACCGTTACATATGTTTGTATATAATCTGCATAAAACTTCACAAGTATTTTGCATTTAAAAAAAATTTTTAATTAAAAGAAAGTAGTTGCTAGTAAAAAAACTTGAACTTTTAAATTACCACAATACTTAAAAAAACATTTTATTGTTGCTTTCTTTACTGTAGTAAATTCAGCGAGTTTACTTTACTGTAGTAAATTCAGCGCGTTTTCTTTACTGTAGTAAATTCAGCAAGTTTACTTTACTGTAGTAAATTCAACTTATACTATATTTTACTAATAGTTTATTTTTCAAATTTAAATTACCTCTACAATTGGGTTCATTTCTATTTGGTTACAATCTTAATGACCTCGTTTTCATATGGTAATCTAAATAACTTCATTTTCATTTTGTTATAATCTAAAGAACTTTATTTTCATTTGGTTGTAATGTAAATAGCCTTATTTTGTAGAGCTTTGCGTATTATACTTTAACATGTTAAATTTTCAATATATATACATCTATTTTATATGTAATATGGTGTAGTATCAATATGTAACTGTTATATAAATATTGTCAGACAACTTAACATGTTCTTTATACTAAATATGCTATATTGTTAGATATTTAAAATGCGTAGAATAAATATGGTATGTTGTTAGATACGTAAAATGCGTATAATAAAATGCTATATTGTTAGCTTAATCAACAGCTTGTTTATACTAAATACCGTATATTGTTAGATAACTCAAAATGTACCTGATAACAAATGTGCTATGTTGTGAGATATGTAGAATTTGCAACAATTGCTTAAAAAAAGCAAAACAATTATTAGGTTTCTAAGTAAGTTTTTTAGTCAAGAATCAAAAAGTCGTAATTAAAAAAATGGTAATCATCAAAATATAGTACTAATACTTAAAATTATTTTTAATAGTTTGCGATTTATTACCAACACTGTCCACCAATCGTTATATGTAAGTAGAACTATTATTACTTAATGTTATTTATAGTTTAACACGTTAATGTGTTTAATAAAATATAATTATTATTTAGTTTTTTTTGCGCTAAGATAAAAAGAGTGGTTTTTTAAGTGTGATCATGCTTTTTTATTAATATATGATTAATATATGTTTTTTATTAATATATGATTAATATATAAACTAATATATAGTTAATATATAATGATCATGCTTTTTTATTATTATAAGTATACTTATTGAAATTAATTAAGATTTGTGTTTGGGAGATATAGGTTTCAGGTAGTATAGGTATGTTTTACCTACATGGACTCCTGCTGGACGTTTTTGTTTAAGTATCTTTTTTGTCAAGTTTTTTCCAGTTTTATTATTTGTGATGAACTAGAGTTTTCTGTTAGTACTATTAAATATAGTTCTCTAAAGCAATTTTTATTCATTTATCAGTTTAATGCTTTTTTTATTTTAGGTTATGGTTTTCTTCATTGAAAATTTTTTGTTACTTTATAAAATTGGTGTTTACAATAGTTAAGTTAATAAATACTTATTTAAAAAATTATAAAGTTTAACTTTTAATTTTAAATTTTTTTTTAATTAAAAAATTATATATTTTTAAATTAAAAAAATTATTAAAAAATTATAGATTTTAAATAAGTATTTATTATACTATAATATATATATATATATATATATATATATATATATATATATATATATATATATATATATATATATATATATATATATATATATATATATCATACATAAAGTATTTATTATACTATAATATACTTATTATTTTAAAAATTATAAATTTTTACTTTTAATTTTGCATTTTGTAATATGCAAACTGCATATAACAAAACAAATTGAAAATAAAGCACTATTTTTTAAGTTAGTTTTTTCAAGAACTTTTTTTCCACATTTATAATTTTGTTTTTTATTTATTTTAATAACTTATTTACGTTTTGACTATTAATTTAATAATCATGTTTTTTAAAGCCTAAACTGCTTTTCTCTTCTAGGTAATGTATAAATGTTCAAGAGATTTTACACAGTTATGGTTCTAAATTACTTGAAAATTTAACATGTTTTATAATATTTTGGGTATAAACTTGAACAGGATATTTATTTTATTATTGTTTCTATTAAAAATAGCTTCAGTGTAAACAAAACTGTGCCTGCACTGTGTACATAAAATTCTCTTCCCAAAATTTAACAATTTCCTAAAATTTGCATAATGAAATATGCATATCTTTATATGAGTACATGCACACATATCATAAATAAGGTATTTAACACCAACTAAGTAAAAATTCCTCTAACTTGTTTAGGCTTGTTTCATCAATAGCATTTTTAGAAATAACATTTTTTAATCTAAAGTTTCGGTTTGTAAAAAACTGATGCAACTGAGAACAACAAAGACTATTTTTTTTTTTTTCTGAGTTGATGATTATACCTTCTCTTGCTCTATTATATCAGAGCTATTGAGAGAGTCGGTTGCACAAAGAAAGATTGCTATATCTTTTTTTATTTTCATCTGTTTAATAAGGTCTTCATAAATACTCCCCTGTTTTTGAGTTATATAACTAAGGCTGCAATAGTTGCATTGTATAACCAAGGTTGCAATAGTTGTATTGGATAACTAAGGTTGCAATAGTTGCATTGTATAACCAAGGCTGTTTTGTAATTATATTTGTTTTAGTGGCTCAATTCTGAATTTTTGATGATTTGTTGATTTGACAATTTGTATCAAAGGCTTGTACTGATTCTTCTACTCTTTTTTTATAATGATTAGAAAATGAAATTTTTTAATTTTTCTGGTATTAACCTACTGCTCGTTTAAAAAATGTTACTAACGTTCTCTTAAGCTAGGTTAATATGATTTTTGTTATTCAAAATACAAATTTCTTTTTTTTTGTAATTAATTTAATCCACATAATTTTTTTGATTGGCTTTAATATTTCAGGCATACTCTGACTAACTTCCTTAGCAGCAAAAGACACAGAATTATTATAACTCCGTTATATGAGGCTATTAACCCAGTTGTATGAGGGTTAATTGATTGGGTTGTAATTGATTGGTAGTCTGCTCTGCTTTTTTCACAATGTGAATAATGTTTGTTAGTGTCATTTTTACTATTAAGTTTAGTCATACTCTTAGACGTGAAGATTAGAGGTCAAGGTCACTACCAGTGCGCTTCACCTCTAAGACATCTAAATCTTTTTATAAGATTAGTTACTCTGTCAGAACTGTTTGTTTTGAATAGATCTAGAGTTTTTTTGGTGAGTTTACCTAGAAGATTAATGGAAACCTGAAAGAAAGTGTGTGCCCACAACAAACGGTACAAATTTATTTGCTCCACTCTGATTTCTAGAAATACTGTGTATAAATTTAGGTTCAAGTGGCAGTACAAAACAAGAACAAACACACAATATCGTACTCTTAATGTTGAGTTCTTATCTTTTAATTATTTTAATAGCATGAAATATGACAGTTTAGGTTTATATTTAACAAATTTTATATAAATAAAGAAAAAACAGTATCTTTTCCAATTTTTAAGGTAATTTTAGGCTCCATCCAAAATGAGAACATTATAGTTTGTGGAGCGTCATGTTTTTTTCCTGTGATTAACCAAAAATAGATGTAACTTTTGCGCAAAGCCACAAAGTGTTGTAAATCTAAAAAATCAAAATAAAATAAAAATAAGGGTTTAAAAAAGTTTTTGAAATTTCACGTCGCTTTATATTATGAATTTGTTACATTAACGACATTTATATACTTTATCTCACACAGGTGATTATCAGTTTTCAGTTTGTTATCTAGATCATTAATTGATCATTAAAAGAACAACATATCGCCTCTGTTATAGCCTATATTTTCTTTTTATATTACTCGTACTTATATTTTTTATCATTTTACTTTATATTTTGATATCTACTTATTTTATTGTTTTTGTATGGTGCGATAATTGTAGCCATGGTTGCCTTTAATGAACCAGCGGATCGATATTGAGTTGTTTACTCATAGACCATTGTTTTATCATTTGTTTAGTATGACTAGAGCGTGAGTTATTGTTCACCTAATCCCTGAGTCCTAAAATTTAATTCCTCCTACAAAATAGTCTTTACATTCATTTATGATTCTCACCCAATGACATCATCTACAATCTACTTCTATTTTCACATCTCCCAGATCTACGTGACTGGACGGCTCCGTTGGTCACTTTTTGCGACCATTGTGTCGCATAAACAAACAAATTTATTCTTTGTGGCTGGTGAGCCCCGACTTCTTCCAATGTACACTACAACGACAAAACGGACATTAGGCTATCTCGCTGGATGTGGTTACGGCGCTCAATAACCTAATGGCTACGCTAACACTCACGCACACATTCATTCGGAAGCTCCACAATGCACGTCGGATCAGCGCTCGCTGACTATGTGCTCGGATCTAAAATCTCACTCCATAGCACATCATTCCACACCAGCACGGGGCAGTAGCTCTTGTGACTAAGAGCGATGGCTTGTGGCCTACGGTGACTAATGTGTGCATTAGATCAATTGAAATCCATTCTGTAGGTCTTACGTCTGGCTCTGATGTGCTAGCCCATAAGCGCAAGGAGTGAGTGTGTTTAGCTTTCTATTCACCCGATTTGAAAGTGAACGAAAACATAACGAGACCATACGAGACAACCAAACGGTACATACTAATGCAGTACACCATCACACCTGTAGACATCAACAAAAGATATTATCCTGAAGTAGTGAAATATTAAACAGATTTTGTATGTTAAATAACCTAAAGTCTAACATTAGTGAGGATTTTTTTAGTCAAGGTCTACATTATAATGTATGTAAGCCTTTTGATTTAAAAAAGGAAAATAATACAATAATAAATAATTAATAATAAGTTTAATATACTTTTACATATTTCAACGTTTCTGAGGCAAGTGCGCTAACATCAACAATACCTAACGCTAATGTTTTAATAAATTGGTGACAATTTATGGTAAAGTTACTACAATTACATTAGTAGCGCAACAAGTTTTTAGTGATAAAAATAAAATTAAACTTTTGCTAAAAGATAAGTACTTAGAGATCGAAAAACAAAATTTAAAAAATTTTAAATTATCACTTGATCCATTTAAAGAAATAATATCTATAAAAAAATATTTTTTGGCATCTTATATTAATTCAATGTTTATCAATAGATTTCAAACTTCATTAAAATTTTTTTGTCTTTGAAACAGCAACCATGTAAAAATCAAAACCCTCTCAGTTATATTATGTGGGGTAGTTGCTCCACTAAACTTTACCACACTTCCAAAGTGTTCTCATGGGTCCTGCTGTACATAGTAGGCATGATTTTTACAGGCCAATTTTTATAGGGTTTAGCGTCAATGGTTATTAATAATTAGGTTATTCTTATTGTTAGCAAAAACCAAATAATTGAAATTATAAAAGTTAAAAGTTTACAAACGGTAATTTACAATTAATTAACATGTAGTAATACTGACAGCAAATAGCTCAAAGATAACACTTTTGATTATATACAAAATATAAATAAATCAAAAAAATTAACTATTTTAATAATAAACCATTTTATTTTGTCTTCTTTCATTTAAAAGTATAATTTTTTTTTTTACTTTTATGGATTTTGTTGTCTTTTTAAATTAAACTTGAATGAGATAAAAGTTCCCCAAAATCAAAGTTACCTCGGTGTTTAGTATACCCTTAATTCACAATCAAATAAATTCTACTTATATATGAAAACTTATACTTTTATCCATCCAAACTATTAAAATTGATTTTATGGAATTTTTGATTTTAAGCAATTAAAAAAAACCCAACGTAGTTTACTTTTTGTTTTTCATAATGTTTGTTGTTGTAGATGAATAGCCATTATTAACTTATTTTGTTAGATACTTTGTAAAATCTGTAAACATCTGTTCGTTACTATTAATGGTGAACTCATCTGTGAAAATAAACCATTTACAACTGACAGAATTTTATGTTTATTTGATTTAGTAGCGAAGAAGTATATTTGCTTGTAAATATAACAACAAATCCGGAGTGTTATAGTTATCTCCAGAATGTAAAAATTGTTCTGCGAGCTGAATCCCTATTAAATTTGAAACAATTTTTTTGGAATGATTCAAGCTTGAATGATTCAAATGTTCAAGAGAATGGCAAAATATTCATCGTTAATGTGAGTACAATATTTAATTTATTTTTAGTATATTTGTAATATTTTTTGTTGAATATTATTTTAAATGTCCCAGATAAGTTTCAAACAAGCACTAATCAAAGATACGCATAATCTTTGGTTTAGGTGTCAAGATGCATAATAAGACATCACGCTATTATGTAGTATAAATGCTTATAGTAAAGAAAATTGCTCAGCATGCAGTTTTGCGGTCATATAAATGAAAAACGTTGTTAACAAGCGTGATGTAACAATGTGTGCTCAACATAATGTCTCTTAAGAGCAATCTTTAACATTGCAAATAACGGTGGCAGTGCTTGTAAATAGTGTTTTTTATGTAAAGTGCATATCCATTTAATAATTTATTTAAATTATATAAATGTAAAAGTTTCATTTATGCAATGCTATATCCAAACATCTGTAAATCAAGTTGAGTTTGCAGATTTTATATGTAAAAGTTGTTAACATGCATATATTAGAAAACTATTAAATTTTTAGTAAAGTTTTTTTCTTTGCTTAAATTGATTTTGCGCTTTATTTCAAAAATTAGCATGATAAATTAAAATTACAAACTTATTTTTCACAAAGTGTGGAAATGAACCTTTGGAAACATTAATTCTTACAACAGAGAACATTAATTCTTACAACAGAGATGCTCTTAACTACTATGAAACCAAAGAGAGCAAAAACAAAAGTTTTTATTTTATAAATCAAATTATGACAATAGGTAATACTTTTTGGTTGTGATTTTTTAAACTAAAAAAAAAAATAGTTATCAGAACTGCTATGACCAGCAGTTCATGTAATGAGCACTAATACTTGACCCACCTAAATTGCTGTTACTGCAATAAAGCAACTTAACTAAATGTTTTCAGATAGGTGAATGAAAAGGTAAGGTGAATATGCGAAACTTTTAAGAGAAGATATAAGAACCTTAGTTCAATTTTTAAGATGAGATTGCTGTAGCTATTATTATTGATTACTAGATCAATAATAACAACCTTAAAAATTTTACAAAAAATAATAAAATAGTTTGTAATGAAGACAAGTTAAACGAAAATAACTTAACTAAAGCGTTGTAGTAAACTAGAAAAAAGGAATCAATATTTTATTGAAAGCCAGCTTTAGTGTTTTGCTTCGATGTTTTTTTTGTAGTTACAATTGTGTTATATATATATATATATATATATATATATATATATATATATATATATATATATATATATATATATATATATATATATATATATATATATATATATATATTGGTACGTCTTCAATAGCATTGAAAAAATTTAAAATTTGTTTGTTGTCTTTAAGACTACAAAAAGCAAATTATTTAAAGCAAATATTTATAAAACTGAAAGCTTGAGGCATATGAAGTTTTGTTTCAAATTCGAAATTCTGTTTTGTGTTTCAGTTTTGTTTTGTTTTGAAGATTAGATATTATTGTTCCAAGATGATAAGTAATGGCTTCACAAACCTCTAATACTACTTTAAATACTGTACACAGATATATTAAACATATTAACAGTCATTTATACGGACCTTGTGTATAACACAATTTGTATCTTTTACAATATATTTTTTAACACTTTTTTTATTAGTTATTTAGGTGCTCAAAAAATGTCCTTATCATAACCGTCATATAGAATTTGACTGAGAACTTTACGATTCTTTTTTTACCAATGATAGTAACAAAATAGGACACAAATAGTTGGTTCATGTTTTTTAGATATACAAAATTTAGTATCAGACTGCAGTATATTCGCATTTAATGTTTTTTTAAAAGTATTTTTGTTTAAGAAAGTATGAAAATTATTTTAAATTATTGCAAATAAAAATGGTTGGTCATTATATTTGTTATGATTTAAATAATATTTGCAAATGTATTTAAAAAAACTAAAAATAAACATAAAACTCATTATAATGCTTCCTTTAACTCTTTTATTCAAGGTAAGTCAATTTGTTATGTTAAGTTTACTTATCTTAATGATGATCAAATTGCAACCAATATTTATGAATATAATGATTAGAGAATAATGTCAATACTGTCAATAAATATCCACTCCAGAAAAAATTGAAACTGACTAATCTCTCTATAATGTTTGTAATTATTTTTTTAGGTGAGAAAGCTTATTAGAAACATGTATGTAACATTTTCAGTTAATTTTGTTTATGATAAAAGTCTGGTTAAAAAAAAAAGCAACGCTTCGATAATTGTCGATTTCAACTGGAATTATTTTTGTGAAGATCCTGTTGTTAAAAATAAAAATCAAGTAGTTTTGATATATCTTAAAGAATCAATATCAACAGGTGAAAAATTATTTTTTTTGTTGCAATATGTAAGTTTATTTGAATTTTATTGAAAAAACAATATATGAATAAACAAATACTGAGATTTTTAGTTTAAATGATTGCTCTTTAAATTAAAAAGATACAAATACATACAAAAATTTTTTTGTGTTTTATTTTGTTGTGAAAATCATATGGATTTTTATTAAATAATTGTATTAATTTATATTATCAGGTTATTTCCTTAAAATTACCTGATAATATAAACTATAATTAACATAAATTTGTTATTTATTTGTTTTTGATAATGGCCGAACAGCCATTATTGAAAACGGTTGGATGTTGTCAAATAGTTCTTGACTACAATAGAGGATCCTGCAGAATGAATGTCACCTAGATTTAGACTATGTGTACTGCAATAAACAAAGCTTGAGGATTTTTTATTTATTTAATTTATTAAATTAACATAAGTTTGTGTATCAGGCCCGCACAAAGACTTTAAGGTGCCCAGGGTCAATATTTATTCGTTCCCCCAAACCTTGGATTGAATTTATTGAATTAAGCATAAACTTCACTGTTTAACATCCGTATGTCTACTATCACATTACAGTTTAATAAAAATAATAATTATTTTTACATCAACTGCAAAAATTTATAAATATAAATTATGGTTTTATCATATCTAACCAAATTCAAATTTAAAGTGTTTTTGTGCATCGCTGCACAAAAAACGCTCTATATTTGAAATGGTTATATATGATAAAGCAAAAATATAAATACCATTTAAAATGAATGGAATTATATATTTCATCAAAATCAAAATGTTAACAATGAAGACTAAAGCGTGTACACGAAATAAATGTGAAAGTAGAAAAACAACTTAAAAAAAATACTAAATTTTAATACAATAATATAAGAAGATCAAACATTTAAAAAAAATTAATCATTCCTGTGGGAATCTAATAAAATTTGATGCTTCTTTAAATGATATTTTAATATCTTTAATGTTTCTGCAAAACTTTTTTGTTTTTTTCATTTTTCTTTTAATAATACCCCAGTACTTTTCAATAACTCTCAATTCTGGGCAGTTTAGAGGATTTTCTGTTTTAGGCACAAATTTCACATTATTCTTTTTATACCATTCCATAACTAGTTTACAATAATGAATTGAAGCTAAATCAGGCCAGAACACAGGTCTGTTATTGTGTGATTTAATGAGAGGTAAAAGGCGTTTTTGTAAACATTCTTTAACATATTTGACCAGAAAGTGTGGACTGAGAATTATAAGGTGCTGATTTTTTGCCACAACTGCAAATAGCTTGCCAAATCAAAGCTTTTTTTGCAAACTTGTCATGTTTTGTGTATTTAAATTTCTTATCTGCTTTTCCTCTATATTTGGCAATATAATAAACAGCACTAGGAATTTGTTGATGATCATACTTGATATAAGTTTCATCGTCTTCAATATTACAGAAATTTTTAAAATTAAAATTGTTGTACAACTTTCTGCCGTGGGTTCTTGCACTTTTTCACCATAAGGTTACTAAGGCGTTCTTCAGTCTTTGTTGATTGCAATTTGGATTTGATAAAAGCAAACTTACTGAAAGAACGCTCTCTTTCAGCCCCTTAAACCGGGAATGTATTAAAAATGCAAAGCAAAATGCAGAGCGAAAGAACAAGTTACTGAAGACCTTTCTGATAAATTCTGTTGAGTAACTTGATAGAAGAAAGAGATTCTATTTGTCCAAAAGTATTTGATTGCTTCGGAACATCTAGATGACGAATTTCTTCAGTTAATTCCTCTTCTTTAACATCATTTAGGTAGAGATTTGCCAGGGCTTTTCATTTTTCTTTCCGACTAAGTTTTTCTTTGTCACTAGAAGGAGTTGGAGAACATCATATGAATGAAGGCATATCCGTCGTCTTTTGAGCTGTATTCATTCTGTATCTTATCTGCTGGAGCAACCTGTCAAGAGCAAAATTAAATACCTTCACTTAAAGTGTTCATCAACTCTCTATGAAGAGTTTTCTCTTTCCTTGTCCTCTTATTAACAAAATCATTTTAAAATCCTAACAAAGCTAACCCAGGTTCAACCAGTTTCGCTACTTGGAGGATTTAGGGTCATGAAGAATATAGTTGATCAAGATTATTGATTAGAGTCTTTAAAAACTTTGTCTTTTCAACCAAAGAAAGAAGTCAAGACAATGAATTGATATGATTGAATCCATTTTTTAAGTGCCTTAACTAAAGTCAGTTGAAAGTTTCCGAAATTTCCTGCACCATCCCTGTATATTTATGACGTTAAAAAATTGGTAAGGTTGCAACATAACATGTGTAGTGGTTTTTAGCAGCTCTGTTCCACCAATTTTGTGAATTAAATTAAGCTAAAATATGAATACTTACTGTTACACAATCATACTAGCATTTCCAAAATGAATTTAAACTATTTATTAAAACTTTCGAAAAAGTTCTTCCAGCACAACTTTAATAACTAGAGACAAGCAACTCAAGTTTTTTAACTGTGTCAATGTCGCCATCAATAATTTCTAAAACATTGTAGTCCATTGATTTGTTAGCATTTAGGAGGGTAGATTGTTGCAATAAGAGCTTTTTATCTTATATGAATTAAAATTGTGCACTCGACACTCGTTTATTATTTATTTTTAAGTCGTTTTGCTTTCAGTTGTTGTAAGGAAGTGAATCTTGAAAACGCATTCAAGTCTAATTTAATTATTTAGCCAATAAAAATAATTTTTAATAATTATTTTATTTCGTTTTAATTATGTCCATTTAAACCATGTGACTTAAGCTGTTATCCGAGTCTCCTGACCAATGGCTATATAATATAATAAACATTTATTAATTGTTGATTAAACATTTAGAATAAAGACTTATATTAGTCAATATTATCAACGTTTGATTGAGGTTTAATAAACGTATATATTAAAAGATTTAAAGCGTAGATTTAAAATCTAAATGCTTCCGTTTAATTAAGGTCGAATAAAGGTTTACAATATTGATAACCATGAGCGAGATCTCGTCTCGTTTTCTTTTCTCGTGAGAAATGGGACTTCTTGTGAGAAACGAGAAATAGAAAATTCTCACGAGAAGTAGAACGAGACTTAAATATTATATTATTTTCCAAATTAAAAATTATTATAATTTACAAAATGCTTAACAATTTGTTTTTTTAATTAAGTAATATTTTGACTCCGTGATTTTAATTAGATTTTTTAATTAGATTTTGAGTGTTGAGTGCCAACCTGTTGCCAGAGATTTGTCCCCTAATTCAAAACTGAAGCGCAAGTTAAACGTCAGACTTGAAACACAAGAACCAACATCTGAACTGAATCCTATTTTGAGCGAAATGTGCCAGTATGAATATCTCCCTGATGCCAAAAAAGACTTTCTGATTCTTGATTGGTGGAAATTGCATTCAAATACATTGCCAGAACTGTCTTCATTAGCTAGACAAATTTTAGCTATTCCAGCAAGTTCAACTAAATCAGAGAGAGTTTTTAGCTCAGGTGGAAATGTTGTCCGATCATCCAGACACAACTTACACCCAGAAAAAGTAGAACAAATCATCTTAATCAGAGAAAACATTGTCTTGTTGGAAAAGTTTGGCAAAAAAATTCTGAATTAATATTTGAAAAAGTTGTTTACATTTGACAAATGTCATTTGTGTCTATTTGTCAAAACCATGTTTACATTTTTTTTTTTTACTTGGATTTTAATAAATTTGTTTTCAAAAATTGTTAAATTTCTCGTCTCGTTCTCGGTCTCACAAGAAGTACTAACTTCTCGTCTCGGTCTCGTCTCGGTTTGAAAAAACCTAGTTTCGCTCATGGTTAAATATTGACTAATGTAAGTCAATATTTTAAACGTGACATTAAGGTTTAGTAAACGTATATATGAAAAAGTTTGAAATATACATTTCAAATCAAGCGTCAATTTTTAGTCAATAATTGTTTGCTAAACATTTTATCAATTTTTCAACCAATTTCGACTAAATATTGACCAATTCTGAACCAATCTGTGTTTACTGGTAGAGTTATTAGATGCCTTTTTTTTTTGTACTTTATCAAAGCCACACTCTTCCAATGAACGTTTTTTCTTGTATTCTTTTACAACTTTTTCTACAGCTTATTTTCTGCCTTATTACTTATTTTTAAATAAAATAAAAAAAGTTTTTATTTCTTTCGAAGTCGAAAAAAACTTTTTGAAATTGAACTGAAGAGAAAAAGAAAAAAATGCAATTTTACAATTTCAAATTAATTGGAATGAATGTATTAAGAAAGAATATTTGAAAAGTGTTAAAATGAGAGTAACTTAACTGATTTATGTAACATAACATTGTTTATGTTTTTAAAGCCTTTTGTTCGGATAAGTGTTATGTAATTCGAATTTTATTTACATTTATATTGGAGCCTTTCAAATTAGTCCTGCCACGCAAAAAAAATAGAAATTGTGAAGTTTTCTTTTAACTTAACCTAAATTTTAATTTCATTCCATGCTATAAAATTATAAAAATCTTACTAAATATCTTACAGAGAAAGAAAAATAATCTATTTTGTCCTAAATTTTTTGCTTAAAATTATGCAAATAATTTTCCTTTTTTTTTGCCGTTTGATAATGTGGCCGGAGTAAGAAGAAGACATAAACTGTCTTATCACCAAGCCCTGTTTACATATTGTCTGTGTTTATATAAAAGTAAATATATATATAATTCTTTTTTAAATACATATAAATTTTACTTAATGCTATAATTATCTTTAAAAGAACGTGAAACTATAGTATATTTCTACTGATCTAGAATAAAAGTAATATAAACATACATATATATTAATTCATACGCATTTTGCATATTAATGTTTAACAAGATATATATGTTATTCATTGAATTTTCAAGAGTATTCAAATGAATGAATATTTACTTTAAGTTCATAAAGGACTGTGGGTTTTATGTTTGGCATAAACGACTTCCTCTACTGTTGTTTAATTTTCCTTAAAGATTTAAGTTTTTTTAAAGAAAAAAATTTTCTGCGTTTTTTTAAATCTTAAATCGATGTTTGTAGTGCACACAATCTTATCACTCTTTCTAGTGCTGCAAACTATCAAGGATAATCCTATGAAGGAGTTACCTCAAATCAATTCAGTCTGTCACAAGGGATGTGAAAAGGGTCTATTCTATCGCCGCATTTATATAACACCTATACTAAAAGCATCCTAAATGAAATAGTTTCAGAATGTAAAGTAGGATCAACAATAAATGGCATTTATACTGGTGTAATTGCATGTATTTTTGCTTAGTCCTACAATCTCTGGTCTGCAAGAACTGATTAACAAATTTCAAACATATGGAGAAGCCAACTTTATCAAAATTAACAGTGAGCAACAGTTTCTGATTTCTGGAAAAAGCAGTATTTCCAACAACGTTACTCAAATTAACGGAGCTTATATATACTTTTAAAATAAATTAAAACAACTGATTTTCAATGGGATAACAATACTACCAAAAAAAAAATTGCAACACTCCAAAAAACAAATTTGAATGAATTTATATCTCAGTTTCAATCGGTTGCAATAGCTCAAATCGATAGTGGGATTCGTTAGTGCCAGCCATCAACAGTAGTCCATTTGTATAATACCTTAACTGTAAAAAGCATATATATAAAAAGTAAGACAAAAGACGCGTATTTTCATAGAGATTTTAGAAAAGATAAATATTTTTCCTTAAACATTATTGACAAAAAAGTTATGTGAAAAAATGCCAAAGACTCTTAAAAAAATTTTTCTCAGCAATAATACTTAAATTATTTTTATTACAAACAAATAACATTTTTAAAATCTATATGAAAATACGCTTCTTTTGAGACCCAGGTTGACCTACTTTTGAATAACTTTTTTTTGACAATATTAGAAACTTAACTCTTAAATACTAAATATTTGAACCCATATATCTTAACAACTTGACGTGATGGTAAAAAATGGTTTGCATATTTGAAATCAGCATATTTAATTTGTCTTAAAAAAGCCCACTTAATTACCAAGATTTCCACACAAAAATTTGTTTATCAGTGTAATCAATCAATCACAGGTAATGCGGAATAAAAAATTCTTTACAAGTGAAGTGTTTGAAGCCTGCAACACACTTGGTTTAAACTTCGTCCAGTGTATGATAAATGGCAAAAATATTAAATTCACGCCACCTATCAAAGACCTGCAAGCTGATGTTGTGTCAATATTGAAAGAAACGTTCCAGTTTTGGAATTTGAAAGAAAAGAGAGAGTCGTTTGAAATTTAGAATGAGTAGAATGTTCTGAGAAATTTGATCCAATAATTTGTGAAAAACACACCGGTTTGTTATTATCATTTAATTCTAGCAACTGCGAGAGCCGTGTCGTTTTAGCTGATTTTTATTTAATTGGTGACTATTTTAGTATAATTAATTTTACTTGTAATTTACTGCCGGGTGTTAAAGACAAAATATAATAATTGAACAACGACAAAATTCAAGGCTTCAATTTAACCATAATTACTTGTTGTTTTTCTAACAAGTGGGACAAGTATCAGTAGGATATAATAAAGACATAAGTCTTAAGACATGAAAATTTTCAAATAAATCTTCTAATAAAATATGCTTTTTTATTATTTTTATTTAGCTGTGAATAAGAAAAGTCCAACATGGAATTATAAACAACCAAGCGGAACATCATTGCTTTCTGAAACTCATCAGTTTGTATGTCAGACCATGCAAAAGAGGTAGATTAAATGTTGTTCGTAATTTACCAATTAAGTTCCACCAAGCTGAGAAATTATTGATTTTTTTTTTTCACAAAGCATTAAAAAAGAGGCATATTTGAAAATATTAAAACAGAAGAAACAATCAATACTTTTTACTATTTAATCTGGTGAAGTCATATACTTTTTATAAAATTAAAATCAACCTAACATTCTTTAGACAATCTAGCCCTTGTTATCAGCGTGAAATATCGTCAGGAGTTATCAGTTGTAAGTTTTTTCAAAAAATAAATATACTGTAGAATCATTGTCACAGTTAATGAAAATAATATCAAAGAAATCTAAAATTTATTTATTTAGTTCTTCCGATTCAAGTAATGGAGGTTATTGGTTACGATTCAAATACAACATTAGTTTATGGGCTTACGACCAGAAATAATTTTATAGAGATTGACATCAATAAAAGAAATCCTATTGTCGTAACAAAAGAAAGATGTTTGAAAATACCTGTTTGTGAAAAGTTTTTGAGTCTAAAGTGACCTTTTATTTTATAACTGTATTCAATATTTTTTTTAAAATTTTAACTTGTGAAAACACGTTTTGATAATTTAACGTTAAAATTTATTCCAATTTACTATTTAAAGAATATAAATTTATTATTTTATAAAATATAGTATATAAAAAATAAAGTATATAAAAAATATTGTATATAAAATATAATATGTAAATAATATTAAATTATATAAAGGTGTAAATACTTTTAAAAAGATTTGTGTTTTAAAACTAATCTCATCGAGTCTAATAAAAAACTATTAATTTGTTTTTAGTTTTAACTTATTTTTTTAAGGGGTCGTTTATAATTTACGTCACCCTCAAAGGGGATGGAGGTCAGTGGTTTTGTGACAAGTCATACAAAACTTGCTACTAAAATGTTACGATTTTGTAATAAGAGGGAGGGGGAGGTCAAAAACGGTCGAAAATTGCGTGACGTATTTTATGGACGACTCCTATGTGTGAAAAAGCTTGCTTCACAGGAGAGTGCTCTCCTGTGAAGCAAACAAAATTAATATAGGTAATGTTAAAACATCCCTCTGCATTTACAATATTTGTTTAATCGAATTTTTATAATATTCATAATGTATTTTATAATATAAATAAATTTTATATTGTTTTATTTATAAGACAGTGCAGAGACTTATAATGGCGGATGCTTTTTTATAACGAATTTTAAAAAAAAAATAGAAAAGAAAAGAAAAAAAGAATAAAATAAGAAAAAAAAAAATTAAGAAAAGAAAAAAAAGCAATAAAACAGCAAAAAACAAAAAAATAAAAATCAAACAAAAGATTAAAATTAAAAAAGAAACAAAATTAAAATAAAAAAAACAATCAAAAACGGAAAGTCTTTATAAAGAATTAACATGAAATATAAAAATTGCTCCATTTTTGAAGACTCGTAAAAGATTAATTTTTAAATTTTATTAATTTTGAGGGCACGAAATGTGTTTGGGTATTATGATATCATTTCCTTTTTTATTTGAATATTTTCATTTATTATGAAAACTCTGCTTTTTGTGACTAAATATTTGTGTTTTTGTGTGGCACGTTTTATTTGTTATTATTTTTTAATAAAATATTTATATTACTTTTATTTTTTTATTATGATTATTGATAGTTAACCATTTAATTACTAAAGATCGTTACATCCACCTCTAAAACCTTCATTTAAGAACTTCCGTCACAACACCAGTGTACCATTTATTAAGTTATTTAATTCCATTTACTAGCTGTCCTAAGTTAATATTTCATATCAAAAAATTTCCATATTAGATTAAATTTAGATTACACTTATTTGAAACATGTTTTTTTTTTCAAATTTAAATGCTGTTAAAGCAGTTGTTTTTATATTTGTAGTGTCTTTTTAAAAATACCAGGTTATCGAAATTATTATATGCCAATCTAGTTAAATACGGAACACATTTAATTTATGTTTCAGCTAACTTAAATTTTTTTTTTTACAATTTTTTTAATCTTTCAGGAAAAGATTCATATGACTGATTTTAAAAAGCGTTACAATTGTTAATCGTTTAGATAAAGATTCATATGACTTATCATATATAGAGTTACTGCTACTAATTTTTCATATCCGGTTATCCTGTTACTGGTAACATGTAACCCAGTACAATCTGCTACATGTCCTGCTGCCTTGTAGAATACGCCATCAACAGCTGAAATATTTCAAATTATTATTGTTGTCATGTTGCGCATAGATGGTGTCCCTGTTTGTACTTTTGGTGTGCATTGCTAAGGCCACATTTGGAGCCCTTCGTTACGGTATAGGGTTTATTAGTAATAATGAGGCAATTGCTTGGGTTGCAAAGCAATGTATTGAATACTATCTATGCTTTGAGTCAAGTTCTTTAATAAAAAATGAATAAAGTACCGAAAATTATAAAGCACAAAAAACCGTTGTCTTCCCAAACTCTCTAAACCTATTATTCACTAATATTCGTGGTCTTCGAAGTAACTTTTCTTCTGTTGAGTCTTATCTCTAGCAAAGTTCAGCAGACCTACTTGCTCTTTGTGAGACGAATTTGAGTTCAGCTGTCTCATCTTGTGACCTTAGTGTTGATGGTTATCTTCCTTTAGTTCGTAAATACTCC
Organism: Hydra vulgaris; assembly: GCF_038396675.1. Lineage (NCBI taxonomy): Eukaryota > Metazoa > Cnidaria > Hydrozoa > Anthoathecata > Hydridae > Hydra > Hydra vulgaris. The sequence continues at coordinate 50,049,577 of NC_088934.1, read as the reverse complement.
AAAAGTCACATTCGTGACCTTGGCATATACATTTGTAAGAAAGAACACATTTGTCGGAATACAAGGTTTGAATGCACAGAATATTTTTTTATGAGCTTTCGTTTAGCACTACTTTGCTCTATATCGCTCCCCTTCATCTCAAAACTGCACTTTTTTGATGTTATTACTAATCATATTGACCAAGCCCTCTCTCTTAATTCATCAGCCAATATTGTAGTTGTCGTTGATTTTAATGCTCGTCACACTAAATGGCTTGGCTCTAGTGTCAGTGACTCTGCAGACATTAAAACCCACAACTTTTGCCTTTCTTTATTCCTAACTCAAATGGTCAACTTTCTAACTCGCTTTCCAGACAACCCGATTCATTTACCTTCTCTACTCGACTTATATCTTGTTTCTGATCCTCGTCAGTGCTCAGTTTCTCTACATTTACCCTTAGGTGCTTCTGATCACAGAAGATCTTTCTAAAACTATTATCTCATTCTTCTTCATCATCTGAATCCCCCTATAATGGAACCTCTTAACAACTACATTAAAGTTGACTGCGACCATTTCCGTAATTTTCTTCGTGATGGCCCTTGGGTAGAAATCTCTCGTCTTGTTTTCGTCTTTTGACAAATGTGATTTTTACATAACTTTGTTTTATACCCTCTCGACAATTCCATGTCAAGCCCCATTGTTTTCGTTGTTTTTTTTACATTGTGCTGCTGCAATTGCCAATTGAAACTGTTATTACCATATCTATTAGCAAAAGAATTTTTCAGAAAACAGACGTCTGTTTATTTCTACTAGAAACCTTTGCAAAAACGTTTTGTCTAACACCAAAGCCCGCTATTCTCAGGTCATGAAATCTCGTATTTCAACACAAAAATTAGGCTCTCGTGACTTCTAGAGAATCTTTAATAGTATCAATAATAGGGGCGAATCTGTAATTCCACCTCTACTGTATGGTTCAAAGTTTTTTACCTCACCTATAGATAAAGCAAAATTTTTTGCTTTATCTATAGGTGATCTATATGCTGAGCACTTTTCATCAATATTATCTCTTGATTTCACTAGTTGCGCTCTACCTAATATAGCCGCCAAACAGGTTGATCCATTGCTTAACATTCTTATCACTCCAGCTTCTGTGTCTAAAGTTATTTATTGCTTCTACAGCTTGTGGCCCAGACAACATACCTGTTATAGTCTTGCAGAAGTGTTCTCCGTAGATGTCGTCTATACTTTCAAAATGGTTCAAGTGGTTATCAGAGTCTTGCTTTCCAGCCTGCTGGAAAGCGGCATCTGCTATCCTAAGTTATTATCATCTGTTATTATTATTTATTGATTCTAATAAAACTCTTTTTTTTTCCGCGAACCGTTATCTCAATAATTTAAATCTTCCTATAATAATGAATGGTAATGTATTCAATGAGTCATTTACCCTTCATCTTCTAGGATTAACACTTCCGGTTATTCTTGGAAACCATATATCAAATCCGTTGCAAAATTAGCATCTGCTAAGGTTGCATCTCTTTATTGAGTTCAACACTTTCATACTTCGGATTCTATTCTCTATCTAATATAATATAATACTGTTGACATATCTGAGGCGAATCTTCTAATGATGCCCTTTATCTTTTAGACAAGGTGCCAAAACGCATTGTAAACATGTTTGGACCTGCTCTTGCAGTTAACCTCCAACCACACCGTCGTAATGTTGCTTCTGTTTTCTTGTCTACAAATATTATAATGAGCACTGCTCTAAAAAGCTAGCGTCTCATGTGCCATCTACTAAAATTCATTCTTGTGTTACTCGTCATTCATTTAAGTTTCATCCTTTTTCTGCAACTTTTCCTAAGTATTCAAAAAACTCTTATTCCTCTAGTTTTTTTCCTCGAACATCCGTTTTATGGAATTCGCTTCCTCCATTTTGCTTTTCTGGTTCATTTCATTTGCAATCCTTTATGTTGTTTGTTAAACGTTATCTTGCTCTACAATCTTTATCTTTTCTCTTCCTGTAACTTTGAAAGCAAAGTTGTTTTAAATAAAAAAAAAAAAAGGTAAAGATTGGTACGAATAATCTTATATAGCTGGA
>NC_088934.1:50002500-50042500 GCF_038396675.1 Hydra vulgaris | reverse complement strand
GTGATATCTTAATGCGTCTAAATTTATGTCACCAATAATGTAATTTAATTTCTTTTCTATTGTACATTTTGTTATAATATCAGTAATTAAAAAGGACTTGAAACTATTTATTTCACCAGATGGTGGGCGATAACAGCAACTTAAAAGTATATTTTTAGTTTTTTTGGTTAAAATTTCAATTGTTAAAACCTCTTCATCGGCATCAGAAATACTCATGTCAGGCCTATTTATAAACCACATTCCTTCACTTACATAAAAAAGTACTCCACCGCCTCGTTTTTTTGTTTTACGTGCTAAAGAAACAGGATTAAAACCTGGCAGGTGAAGATTCGAGTTAGATATAGCCTCCTCAGAACTACACCAAGTTTCTGTTAGGCATATAACGTTAAAAATATTTAAAGTTTCCTCAATATTATTCTTAAAATTTTCAAAATTCTCTTTTAAACTTCTTATGTTAAAATGTATCACATTTAAGCGATCTCGCTCAAGAAATTCTTTTAGTTCATTGTTGTAAAAATAAAAACAATTGTTTAACAAAGCACCTGCTTTACTAAAATAAATTGAATCAGTTTGATTGTTTATTGTTTGAAAAAAGTCAAAAGAATTAAACTCAAAATTATTTGCATGTTTTGAGTCCATTTTTTAGTTTTTAAATATAGAAATAAAAAAATTTCGGTAAGAATTTAAGCTTAAGATAAATGTAAATGTTACATTTATTTAAAAATATCAAGTTAATAATTTGAAGAATAAAAAAATTTAAAAATATCCCATAAAATATTAAGTATAAAAAATTATACGCAGATGATAGCAAGATCTAATGAGTTATCGATATCAATGGATTTTCATGTAACCATGAAAAACTGTAAGGGGACACCAACAGCGCTGTAAATTGGTCCCACAACTACTTTGTAAATTTTAAAGTCGAGAAGTGCAAAGTAATGCAAGTTGGCTGTTGCAAATACTAATTAATAATACCATGGTTGACTGTGACGATAACGAAAGCAACCTAGTTCCACCATGCTTTAAGCATGACCTTAGGGTACTACTATCTAACAACTTTAAAGTACGAATAAAAGTAGCAGCCTGGATTGGCCACCAAATGCTTGGTTGTCATAAGAAGTTATTTCGGTGTCAGAGCTCTGTAGCAATGGAAAAAAGTGTATCAGCTGTACCTTAAATTGCATCTAAAGTTTTATATTTGTAAATTTCTCTACTCATTTGTGTTCAACAAAGCGCAATTATGTTAACTATATATTTCAAAATCTGTTTATTAATCCTTATTTGTGAATGTGCTGCATAAGTGTTATTAATCCAGTTCTTAAAAATACAGATGTTACTTAACAACTAAAAATACTATTAGAAGTATAATATTATAATATAATAACAGTATCAGAAATAAAGTAACGGTATTAAAAAAAAGTCACTAACTTGTATAATTGTATGTGCTTTAAATTTTAAAACATGCATGCTTATAGGGGTGCCTAATTGCTGCTATGTCCCGGGCGTCATGAAAGATCTCGGCGGCCCTGCAAGGTATATATCTTAATATATGTTGGCCTTTTATTTTAAAAGAAAAAAAGGCCGTGGTGCAGTTGTTAGAGCGTTTGCTTTAAAAGCAGGAGATCCAGGTTCGAAACAAGCTTTGGGCATATTTTTGCGTCACAGTAAGGAAGGAGGGATGAACTTCCTGGTTTAGTGCACTTCCGTGATTCTCTAAGACTAGACCGTAAGGTTTTCTTGGGGCACCTAAATAACAAAAAAAAAATTATACATTTATAAATAATTCAATAATAAGTTTAGTATACTTATACATATTTAAAATTATTCATATTTAATTTATCAATAAGTATCAGCAACAGAATAGACATTATTCTATAAAAGTTTCCGGAAAAAATAAGAGCACTATTTTTCCCTTGGTTTCAATTGTGACCATGTCAAATTTGTTTTATTTCAATGTGTTTTCACATTATTTCTACATTTTAATGTTTAAAAAAAGTGTTTTAACAATTCGCTTACTGTGACTCCTAATAATACATATGTTAAAAATTTGTACATTTTTGAATTTAAATTTAACTTCATTTTACAAATGAACATAAATTTGAACGTGGTTTAAAGTAAACACTTATAAAAATTATTACTTTGTAGTAATTTTACCATATATTCGTGAGCGCAACATGTTTTTAGTGATGAAAATAAAATTAAACCTTTGCTAAAAAATAAGTACGTAGAGATCGGAAATAAAATTTAAAAAATTTTAAATTATCACTAGATCCATTTAAAGAATAATTTCTATAAAAATAAATTTTTTGGCGCTACCTTTTATTAATTCAATGTTCATTAATAGATTTCAAACTTCATTAAAAATTATCTTGTCTTTAAGAGCGACCATGTAAAAATCGAAACCATCTTAGTTTTATTATGTGGGATAGTTGCTCCACCAAACTTTCGCACACTTCCGAAGAGTTCTCATGGGTCCTGTTGTAAATAATAGGCATGATTTTTACAGGTCAATTTTTATAGGGTTTTGCGTCAATCAGTTTTAATAATTAGATTATTTTTATTGTTAGCAAAAACCAAATAATTGAAATAATCTGAAATTATAAAAGTTAAAAGTTAACGAACCGTTTGTTTATTTACAATATATTACCATGCAGACATACTGACGGCAAATAGTTCAAAGATAACACTTTCGATTATATATAAAACTTTAAATAAATCTAAAAAATTAACTATTTTTATAATAAACCATTTTATTTTGTCTTCATTTATTTAAAAAGTTTTTTTTTTACTTATATGGATTTTGTTTATCTTTTAAATTAAACTTGAATGAGATAAAAATTCCCCAAAATCAAAGTTACCTTTTTAGTATGCACATAATGAATTCACAATTAAATAAATTCTACTTATATATGGAAACTTATCCTTTTATCCATCCAAACTATTAAAAGTGATATCATGGAATTTTTGTTTTAATATGATTAAAAAAAACCCGCAGTAGTTTACTTTTTTTTTTGCACTATGTTTGTTATTGTAGACGAGTAGCCATTATTAACTTATTTTGTTAGATACTTTGTAAAATCTGTAAACATCTGTTCGTCACTATTAATGGAATTTCAAAATTATTTAACTCATCTGTGAAATTCAACCATTTACAACTGAAAGTATTTTATGTTTATTTGATTTAGTAGCGAAGAAGTATATTTGCTTGTAAATATAACAACAAATCCAGAGTGTTATAGTTATCTCCAGAATGTGAAAATTGTTCTGCGAGCTGAATTGCTATTGAATTTGAAACAATTTTTTTGGAATGATTCAAGCTTGAATGATTCAAATGTTCAAGGGAATGGCAAAATATTCATCGTTAATGTGAGTACAATATTTAATTTCTTTTTAGTATATTTGTAATATTTACTGATGAATATTATTTTAAATGTCCCAGATAAGATATAAACAAGCACTAATCAAAGATACGCATAGTCTTTGGTTTAGGTGTCAAGAAGGTGCATAATAAGATATGACACTATTATGTAGTATAAATGCTTATAGTAAATAAAATTGCTTAGCATGCAATTTTGCGGTCATATAGATGAAAAACCTAGCGTGATGTAACAATGCATGCTCGACATGTCTCTTAAGAGCAATCTTCAACATTGCAAATAAAGGTGGCAGTGCTTGTAAATAGCGTTTTTTATATTCAGTGCATATCCATTTAATAATAATTAAAATTATGTAAATGTAAAAATTATATTTATGTCTTGCTATATGCAAACGTGTGTAAATCAAGTTGAGTTTGCAGATTTTATATGTTAAGTTTGTTAACAAGTATGCATATATTAGAAAACTATTAAATCTTTTGTAGCGTTTTCAAGTTTTTTTTGCTTAAATTGATTTTGCATTTTATTTAAAAAATTGGCATGATAAATTAAAAATACAAACTTATTTTTCTCAAAGTGGAGAAATTTGGAAACATTAGTTCTTACCACAGAGAACAGCGCTCTTAACTACTAAGCTACTATGAAACCCAAGAGAGTAAAAGTTAAATGTTTTCTACACTCATTATGAAAACAGTTAATACTTTTTGGTTGTGATTTTTTAAACTAAAAAAAGATATAGTTACCAGAACTGGTAATGCCAGCGGTTCACGTAATGAGCATTAATTCTCGACCCGCCTAAATTGCTGTTATTTCAATAAAGCAATTTATCTAAACATTTTCAGATAGGTGAATGAAAAGGTTAGGTGAATATATGAAACTTTTAACAGAAGGCATGGGAACCTTAGTTCAGTTTTTAAAACGATATTGCAATAGCTATTATTATTGATTACTGAGTCAATAATAACAACCGAAAAATTTTTACAAAAATTAATAAAATAGTTTGTAATGGAAACAAGTCAAACGAAAATAACTTTACTAAACACGTTGTATTAAACTAGAAATAAGAAATCAATATTTTATGAAAAGACAGCTTTAGTGTTTTGTTTTGATTTTTTTTTTGTAGTTACAAATGTGTTATATTTATATTGGTACGTCTTCAAGCTATATATTTTTATATGTTACTATTTCTCTTATTATTAAACCTTTGTTTGTGTTACAAAATAATAGAGTTAGCTTTGTTAAAAAATGTTTTTTAAAAATATTTATATGAAAAGTTCTTTATCAGCTATAACACTCTTTTCTTACCAAAGTTATTGCAAAACATAACAAAAGTTGTTGCAAAACAAAACAAGCATATATAACATTGAAAAAAATTTAAGAATTGTCTGTTGTGCTTTAAGACAGCAAAAAGCAAATTCTATTTATTTTCTTGTGGTTCTAATTGTGTTAATAATTGTTCTAATTGAAAATTAATTCATTGTTATTTTGGCAGTGTAACTACACGTTAAACAGAAAGTTAAAAGAGAATAGCCTGAATCAACTATTACAAAACATAAAACTTTGCAAAAACATGGCAATCATTGTTGATAAGTTCGAAACTGTTATTTGGTTAAATGTTGAATTTAAAACAATTTGTGTCATGAGGAGGCCCACGCCAATTGCAGTCTACATCCATTAGGATGCCTTTGGAGTCACATATTACTTGAACATAAGTAGAATGAAATCTTTTGTAAATGAAATACTTTTGATGATTCTAAATACTTTTGTATCAGAATATGATTTCTATTTCTAAAACTAAAAGCTTGAGGCATATAAAATTTTGTTTCAACTTCTGAAATTCTGTTTTGTGTTTCAGTTTTGATTTTTTGAAGATTAGATATTATTGTTCCAAGATGATAAGTAATGGCTTCATGAACCTCTAATACTACTTTAAATACACAGGTATATCAAACATAATAGCAGTCATTTATATGGACCTTGTGTATAACAGAACTTGTACCTTTTAAACAAAATATTTTTTAAACACTTTTTTTATTAGTTATTTAGGTGCTCCAAAATATCCTTAAGGTCTTATCATAACCGCAAAAAAAAATTTGACTAAGAACTTTACGCTTTCTTTTTTATTAATGAAAATAACAAAATGGGACACAATTAGATGGGTAATGTTTTTTAGATATACGAAAATTTAGCATCAGTTTATCTTCATTAACAATTTTCTTAAATAGATTAGGTCAAATATTTTCAGAGTTTTTTTGTTTAACCCACAGACTGCGGTATATTCGGATTAAATGATTTTTTTTAAAAGTATTTTTATTAAGAAATTGCAAAAATTATTTTAAACTATTGCAAATAAAAATGGTTGATCATTATATTTGTTATGATTTAAAGAATAATTGCAAATGTATTTAAAAAAACTAAAAATAAATATAAAACTCATTATAATGCTTACTTTAACTCTTTTATTCGAGGTAAGTCAATTTTTTATGTTAAGTTTACTTATGTTAATGATGATCAAATTGCAGCCAATAAATATGTATTTATGAATATAATGATTAAAGAATAATATTAATACTGTAAATAAATATCCACTCCAGAAAAAATTGAAACTGACTAATCTCTCTATAATGTTTGTAATTATTTTTTAGGTGAGAAAGCTCACTAGAAATATGTATGTAACATTTTCAGTTAATTTTGTTTATGATAAAAGTGTGGTTAAAAAAAAAAGAAGCGCTTCAATCGCTGTCGATTTTAACTAGAATTATTTTTGTGAAGAACCTGTTGTTAAAATTAAAAATCAAGTAGTTTTGATATCTCTTAAAGGATCAATTTCCACAGGTAGAATTTTTTTTTGTGTTGCAATATGTAAGTTTGCTTGACTTTTATTGAAAAAACAATATATGAATATACAAATACTGAGGTTTTTAGTTTAAGCAAAAGTTCTTTAAATTACAGATATAAAAAATACAAAAAATTTATTGTTGTTCATTTTGTTGTGAAAATCATATGAATGAAAATATAGTAAATTAATGGCATTTGAAATTTTAATTAAAAAATTATATTATTTTATATTATCTGTTACTTTATTAAATTATCATAAGTTTGTGTGTCAGACCCGCACAGAGACTATGTGGTGCCCAGGGTCAAATTTTGTTCGGTGCCCCAAATTTTGTTCGGTGCCCCAAACCTTGGATTCCTAGGTATATTGAAACATAAATTTCACTGTTTATCGTCCGTATGTCTACTATCACATAACAATTTAATGTAAGCAATAATTTTTTTTTGCATTAACTATCGCTGCACAAAATCACTTTATATTTTTATTTAGTTATATATGATAAAACAAAAATACAAATAAAATTTAAAATGAATGGAATTAATGAAATTTATAAAATGTTAACTATGAAGGCTAGTCGTATGACACTAACATCTTTATTTTTCTTTCACTTTGCTGGATTTCTTCTCTGCGACACTAGAGATGACATTTTCATATGATAAAGTCTTGGCAAGGTTGTTTTTAATTGAAATCACCATAATAACGTTACTAAAGCGTCCTTTAGTCTGTGTTGATCGCAATTTGGATTTTATGAGAGCAAGCTGAAACGCTCTCTTTCAGCTACTTAAACCAGAATTGTGTTAAAAATGCGAAGCATAAAGCAGATTGAAGGAAATATTGACTGAATACCTTTCTGGTAGATTTCGTTGAGCAACTTGATTGAAAAAAGAGATTCTAATTGTCCTAAAGTATTTGATTGCTTCAGAACATCTAGAGTAGTGATCGACCGAAATGAATTTTGGGATTCATTTTGGTTGCGGCATTTCTCAACCGAAACCGAAACCGAAATTTCGGCAAAACTTTTACAGAAATTCAAACCGAAATTTCGGCACAACCGAAATTTTTTAAAAGTAAGAAATACGTGTTTAAACAATGCTCTTTTGATATTTGTTTTATTAAGAGTTGATTTGTTGTTATAAATGAAATGATGTAAATTAATAATTAAGAATATAATGTAAAATGTTAACTTGTAATTAATTAAAAAAATAAATTTTAAAATGTCAACAAAATTTCATTAAAACAAATTAAATTTTTTATAAAAACGCTACAATGTTTTCATTAAAATTTGTTACAGAAAAAAAAAACGTTTACATTTTATATGAACGACGTTTATAGAATAAATAATAGAATTAGATTATAAGCGTTTATAATTATAAAATATGCATAACTTTATAAATTAAAAAAATAAATATATTAGATAGGTATAATAATATATAATATTTATATATAAAAAATTAATTAAAAATCTATCAACAAAGTTAAATTTGAAAAAAATTAATTATTATTTTAATAATGCTTTTTGAATTACGGTTTTTGGTTTGAAGTTGAACCGAAATTTCGGTTCAACTTCAAACCGAAATTTCGGATTGAAGCGAAACTTAAAAAACTATCGAAACCGAAATTTCGGTTTCGGTTAAAAGCAAATTTTCGGCCGAAACCGAAATTTTCCGATCACTAATCTAGAGACGAATTTCTTCAATTAACTCTTCTTTAACATTATTTAGTTAGAGATTTGCTAGGACTTTGCATTTTTCTTTCTGATTAAGTTTTTCTTTATCACTAGTCAGAGATGAAGAATTTTTTTTTATTTCTATTAGAAAGTCATTACACCAATCTACTTTAGGGTCCTTATCCTTTTTTTTTCACTTTTAGTTTCTTTGTTATTAATGTTTTAAAAAAAATGTTACTCACTCCTACCCATCCTCCCCTATAGCTTTTGATATTTATAAATAAGATATAGTTATAAAAGTAATGGAATTTATAGATAAAATTTAGTTATAGAAGGTCTTATTTTTATATTTTTTATAACTTATAATATGTTTATAAACTTTTATACTATACTACTTATACTGTACTTTATGAAGCTATATATAAAGTTATAAATATATATAAAACGTTTTCATATAGTGGGGATTTAGAGAAAAAATGATTGTGCCCTATACTTGTTTATGTTTTGATAACTAAAAAAAGTTAAATGATCAATCTTTTTGCAGTGGAAATTTTATAGTAACATTTTCTGTCAAATATTTTTTAAATTTTATCTCATTAGCAGAAAATAAAAGTTTTCGTTAAGATTAAGTCAAAGATTACCCATAAAATTGATAAACTCATAAAGAAATATTTTGGATCACTGTTTTCTTTGGTTTATGTAACATCAAAAACCTATCTAGAATATTATCTACCACTTGTTTATCATACACCTGAACAACATTAACTTCTACCTTCGTATCCTGATCGTCGGATTTTGTAACCTGATTTGTAACTGCAAGAAACTAGGGTAAAATAGTCAGCATGTTAAATGTAAATTCAAAAATTAAAATTGGAATTACACAGAACAACTTAACATATAGAGGATTTTCTGAATGGAAATTTCCGAAATTTCCTGTACTATCCTGTTTATTAATGACATTAAAAAATTAGTAACGTTGCAACATAACATATGTAGTGGCTTTCTCCGCTCTGTTCCACCAATTTTCTTTAGCAAATGTAACTCAAGTAAACTAAAATGCATCTAAAATAAAAAAAACAATTATTTAGTTACTAAACCTCTTGATTAATGTAACGATTAATACCTGCTGTTACACAATCATGCTAGCGTTAATAAAATGAATTTAAACTGTTTATAAAACTTACGAAAAAAGTTCTTGCACCACGACTTTCATAACAAGAGACCAGCAACTCATATTTTTTAACTGTTTTAATGTCGCCAATAATTTCTTAATTTTCATCAATATTTTCTAAAACATCGTTGTCCATTAATTTGTTGGTATTTAGGACAGTAGATTGTCGCAAGAAAAGCTTTTTATCTTCCATAAATTAAAATAGGACACCCGACACTCGTTTATTATTTATCAATCAGTCGTTTTGCTTTCAGTTGGAAGTGAATCTTGAAAACTCATTCAAGTCTAATTTAATTATTTAGCTAATGAAAAATAATTTTTAATTAGTATTTTATTTAGTTTTAATTATGCCAATCCACGTGACCTAAGCTGTTATCCGAGTCTTCTTACCAATGGGTTATTTTACTATATTATAATATAATAAACGTTTATTAAACGTCGATTAAACGTTTAGAATAACAACTTATATTTGCCAATATTATAAACGATAATATTGATATACGTTTAATAAACGTTTATGTTAAAAGATTTAAAGTGTAGATTTTAAATCTATAAATGTTGACGTTTAAGGTCAATTAAAGGTTTACAATATTGACTATTGTAGGTTGATATTCTAAACGTTAGATCAACGTTTAGTAAACGTATTTTTTAAAAAGTTTGAAATATCCCAGCCGGCAAACAACGTTGAAATAACGTTAAACTTACGAAAAATAGGATTTTAGAGGAGATTTTGCACCTAATATAGAGGATTTTTTTTGTTTTAATTTAGGTTTAACGTCCATGCTGTTACACTTATGGGGCTTGGACAGAGGTCAATAATGTCATTTTTCATGTTAAATAGCATGCATTTGCTAAAGCAATTTTTAATAATCCCTTGCACTTTCAGGGGAATATATATATATATATATATATATATATATATATATATATATATATATATATATATATATATATATATATATATATATATATATATATATATTAGTAGAAAATCACTTAACGAAATATTTTTTTCATTTTACACTGAGTTTCATCAATAAAGACTCATCAGAAATGATGAGTCTTTCTTGATGAAACAGTGTAAAATGAAAAAAAAATTTTGTTAAGTGATTTTCTACTAATACACAATTGCTCTGTTCTTTTAAGAACATTGAGCACTCTATTTTGTAGAATACATTTAAAAGTTGTTTATATATATATATATATATATATATATATATATATATATATATATATATATATATATATATATATATATATATATATATATATATATATATATATATATATATATATATATACCTATAGATTTGATCAATGAACAACTGGAGGTCAGGTGCATTGACACTTCATCTAAATCTTTGATAACTGAACCTGTAAAATATAATTACTAATTTATGGTATAAATTACAGAAACATTTTTATTTTTAGGTATAGAAATTGTAATTTATAAAATCCAAGCACATAAAACTAATACCTACTTAGCAAATTCTCTTTGTTTATGTTTTCTTTTTTCGTAAATAGACATTCGCATTATAACATTTTTCTTTTGTAGTTGTAAATTTAAACTTTTCACAATCCTGTTTGCTTTCTGTAGAATTGAAATAGTTATATGAATAGTTATTTATTTTGTATCAACAAAATAACTCTTCCTAACAAAATTATTTAAAAAATAATAATAATTGTAATATATAAATGTAATACCTGAAGAGAATTTAGTTTTAATTTGTGGAAACTTAAGCCAATGCTTTTCAGCATTTTAGAGTAGTCAATGCTTTGGTACCTGGAGGCCAACAGACAGTTTTATTACAAAATTAATTAAACAAAATTACACCTTCTTCTCCTTGTAAATCTTTATTCCAAACAGCTCCTTTCCACATATTTGATTTTGAAAATATTATATGAACTAGTAAAAAAACGAAGAAACCATAATGTAAGTGTACTAACAGGCCTAGTTAAACTAGCTAAATCTTGACAATTTATAACCATGATACTTGCTAAACAATAATATTAGTAGACATTATTAGCAAAGATAAGATTTTCTTTATTTTATAAATTTATTATATTTTAAATTCATTTTTATGAATATATTTATTATTCTATTAATCTGCATAGTTCTGAATATATTATGTTTAAATAACTCAAGGCATCAAAGGAAAATAATGAAGGAATCCCAGGTTGCTAAAACATAATTAACTACATAAGAGTAATACGGAATATTGAACAAAAATAGATAATATTCATTATTAATACAAAATATAATATAAAGTTCATTATAAAATATCACACAACAATAACTTAGTTTGATTGATAATATAAAAGCAATAAAAATTAAAAAAAAAAACGTCTCAATAAATAATAAATTATCATTCAAACAATTTTAAAGACCAAATAATAACTTGTAACTTATTTTTTACACATCTTCATTTAAAAAACAATAATATTAATACCAGTTTTCAATACCACATCATCAGTATTTTTGCTTTTATTAAAAATAAAAATATTATATCAGTTAGGCTTTTCTTATTTTACTTAAACATCAACTCAATCCTACGTTTTTTCATAGCTGAAATTTTTGGTAATGTTGAATTAACACTGAAAAAAAAAAATTAGTAGACATCAAGAAAATATTTCTTTATTGAAATATATGTAAACATTTATAACAATCAATCTAATTTCCTTTCTTTTCCGCCACCTTTTCGAAATGGAGAGTATTTTAAGAAGTCAGACAAAATGCTATCAATTAAAGTTTCAGTCGCTTCATCGTATTCAATAGAAGAAGCTGTAAATAAAAATAAAAAAGTTTTATATATCTTATAAAGGTATACCTTTCATAGCACCATATAGTCTGGTAAACTTCTGTTAGTATAACAAGAAAAAAAAAATCAGTTCTGACCTGAATAACAAGTTAACACCAGGAATAGAATCTGATTGTAAAAATTGCCTAACCTCGCTCATAATGAATTATAATCATATTAATGAAAATGAAACTGTAGACATTTAAAATTAATTGCCCTTAAACCATTGAAATTATACTACCAAATAAGAACCCATTGTTCTAATATATAAAGTTATAAGTTTTTATAAGTTTTGACATAAAGCTGTAGACATAAAATTAAAAAAAGTTCTGAAACTAAATGATATAACAATTTAATAAAATACTTATTAAAACTCACTCCTGATGATTGTGTGTTTTTCTTCATCTAATATCTTGTCCGCTTTGACAAATTTAGCTACTGACAATATAAAACTTATTTGGCTTATTAATTCACTATTATAATTAGGCTTTGTCACTGTGTTTGGGATTTCTTATATCAGTAAGAAAATATAACACTCTCTTTTGAAACTCTATAACTTAAAATATTTTCACAAAACAACTTTTGTTGAATATTTTTACAAACCTAATAAAATTAAACAAAAATTCACTAAAAAATAATTAATAACATACTGCCTTCAGACATCGAGAACTTATCAACAATATCTAACTTTGGCACTTTGTTTCCTTTTTTCTCATCCTCACTGAAAGATAAAAAAACTTTGCTTCAGGCTCTAAAATCAGTTACTGTCGAAAGCAAGTGTGGTGGTCAATACTGTTATTTTGGTCTTGAGACTGGTATACAAAAAGCTGTTTCTGCAGATAGCATAAAGCTTCTGCTATCAGTATAGCTAACAGCTCGTTTACTTATTCATGTAAACAGCAGTGCTCTACTTCTATTTCGCCAGTTTATGATTAAAAGAAACATCGTTTTTTTCAATTTCTTCTGAGAAAAACACAGTGTCATTGTCACTTAAAGACAAATAATCATAAAGAAATTCTTCACACTCATAATCGCTTTCCGAATTTTTGTCAACTTCTACTTAACTGATATTCTGTGTAAATTTTAAATTGTCATTATTTTTTTCGACTTTCTCTTCTTCACTACTAGAAGATGATTCTGCCAGAGCTAGAACATTAGAGTGGCATTTTCGCCAGTTTCTTAAATAAGCCATTAATTTCTTTTGTCGTAAGAACAAGTAGAAATTTGAATACTAAATAAAATGTTTTTGAAAATTCAAAATTTCAAACATAAACACCCTCTGTTTAGCAAATTATACTAAAATATTGCTTTATTACTTTTTCGCTTTAACTATTTTTACCTTAAGCACCAATTCAACAGACGGTTTTTTTATTAAGTTTTTTTGTCAACGTTGATTTAACGTTGAAAAAACGTTAAATAGACAACGTTTAAATCTTAACGTTGTTTTAACGTTGAGACATAGTTAAACAACGTTGAAACAACGCTTTAACCAAATATCAACGTTTAAACAACGTAGAGATGCCGGCTGGGATACATTTGAATGCAAGCGTCAATATTTAGTCAATAATAGGTCGCCAAAGGTTTAATCCATTTTCGACCGATTTTTGACTAAATATTGGCCAATTTTGAACCAATCTGTGTATACTTGGAGAGTTATTAGATGCCTTTTTTTTTAACTTTATCGAAGCCGAACTCTTCAAGTGTACGTTTTTTCTTGTATTCTTTTACAACTTTTTCTACAGCGTATTTTCTGCCTTTGTTACCCTGAATCATGCTTTCAAAAACAGGACATGATTTTTTTACTCTAAGATATGTGTTACATATTTTTAAATAAGATAAAAAACTTTTTCATTTGTTTTGAAGTCGAAATGAACTTTTTAAAATAAATAAAGAGAAAAACAATTAAATGCAATTTCACAACATCAAATTAATTGCGATGAATGTATTGAGAAAGAATATTTAAAAAGTTTTGAAATTAGAGTAATTAACTGATTTATGTAACATAACATCTATAATGTTTTTAAACAAGCCTTTTTTTGGATAAGTGTTGTGTAATAATTCGAATTTTATTTACATTTAAATTGGAGCTATTGCAACCAGTCCTTCACGCGAAAAAAATTGAAACTGTGAAATTTTTATTTAACTTAACCTTAATCTCAATTTCATTTTATGCTATAAAATTATAAAAATCTTACTAAACATCTTTCAAAGAAAGAAAAATAATCTATTTTGTCCTAAATTTTTTGCTTAAAATTATGCAAATAATCTTCCTTTTTCTTTGCCGTTTGATGTGGTCGAAGTAAGAAAAAGATATAAACTGTCTAATCACCGAGCCCCGTTTACATATTGTCTGTCTTTATATAAAAGCAAATATATTTACTTTTATATAAACACATACATAATTCTTTTTTAAATACATATAAATTTTACTTAATGCTAAAATTGTCTTCAGAAGAACATGAAACTGTAGTATATTTCTACTGATCTAAAATAAAAGTAATATAAACATACATATATATTAATGCATACACATTTTCTACATTAATGTTTAATAAGAAATATATGTTATTCATTGAATTTTCAGGAGTATTCAAATGAATATTTTATAAAGGACTGTGGGTATTTTGTTTGGCATAAACGGCTCCCTTTACTGTTGTTTAATTTTCCTTAAAGAAAAAAGTTTTTTGAAAAAAAAAATTTTCTGTCTTTTAAATCTGCATCTTTTTCTTACTAAATAATTTATTGAAGTTCCTAATTCTATTTTGAGATTGTATAGTTTTTGTTAAGGTAAATTAAATTTAAAAATGTTTACCTTATCGATGTTTACTGTTACGTTTTTATTTTTCATAAGAGGTACTACTGCAAGCGTACATTTTTGTTTGCTTGAAGCAAATTTATAAAATTACATTGCCTTTATAAATGTGCAGTTTAGATGCAAATAAAGCTTTTGATACTTGCAACTGGGATTTGCTTATTTGATAATTTAATTGGTGAATATTTTAGTATAATTTATTTTACATGTAATTTCGCGAGGTTAGAATTATTTTGTTCTATCTCCACAAATCAAAAAATTTGAGTTAGATAAATTTTTTTTCTTTTTATAGTTAAAATATTTATTTTTTACTACCAAATCAGTAAAAAATAAATTACTTCTTAATATACCTGACATTGCATTTTGTTCCACCTCCTTAATGCAGTTTATAAATTAAAATTATAATGTGCTATCTCTGTTTTATCTGTTTTATATTTGAAAGTCGTTAAAATCAATGGCAGCCGCGGTAGATTTTTTTGTTGAAAAATTACAACAAAACGTTGAAGGTAAAATATGTATATATATATATATATATATATATATATATATATATATATATATATATATATATATATATATATATATACATAATGTTTTTTTTTCATAGATCATAGTTATTACATTTGAACTTTCTTATATATATATTGTTCATGGTTTGGGTATTATTGTTATTTGTTTATTATTATGTATATCTTTTTTTTTTTTTAGAAACTGATCTGACTATTCTTGGATATCCGAATGGTGCACTTGTAATATCATCAGCTAGTCGTCTGCCCCCATATGGAGGCCAAACTAGGAAACGAAAGTCAGCACCTAAAACTTGGATACAGAATGTGAGAAAGCAGTTGAGACAATCTGGTCAAGCTTATAAAAATAGAAAAGGAGAAAATGTTTCATGCAAGTCTGTAACCACAAGAAAAGATTGTTTAAATTCTTGTAAATTTAAATGTAGACAACATATCAGTGATGAAGAACGAGCACATATATTTTCTGATTTTTGGTCTATGGATGATACCCAAAAAAAGCATTTCTGCAGCAAACTACTGAACGACTCCAGAAGAAACGTCCTCGAACCATTAATGAAAATTCGCAAAAAATAAATTCATTTTATTACAACTTTTTTGTTGGTAATTTGCAAACTCGAGTTTGTAAAGAATTTTACCTCACTACTTTAAATATAAGTAGTAGAAGAGTTTATTATCATCATGAAAACAAGAATGATGCTACTGGAAGCCCAGCCTTTTCAAAATGGGGGAAACACACCAAAAAGGTTGTTGATCAAAGATTAAAACAAAGTGTTAAAGATCATATCAATGAATTTCCACGTGTACCATCACACTACTGTCGTAAAAGAACAAAAAAAGAAAATTTTGAAGCTTTTTTAAATCTTAATAAAATGCATGAACTTTACTCTACCTATTGCAAAGAAAAGAATATTGCCCCTGTAAAGAAGCATATGTATAGATTCATATTTGAGCATGACTTTAACATCGAATTTCAAAAGCCAAAAACTGATTTATGTGATACATGTTATGAATACCATAATGTAGTAAATCCAACTGAGAAGCAAACACAAAAATTTTCCAAACATGTAATGTTGAAGAATGAAAATCGAGCAGAACGTGAAAAAGACCGCAAATTTAAGGATAAAAATGTAGCTGTAGTATGCATTGACCTTGAAAATGTAATAAGTTTACCAAAATCAAACATAGGAGCATTTTTTTACAAACGTAAACTCTCAGCTTATAATTTAACTGGGCATTGCTCCCTAAATAAAAAAGGTTATTGTATGCTTTGGCATGAAGGCATTTCTGGTCTTGCAGGAAATGACCTTGCAAGTAGTGTAACATGCTTGCTAGAGAAGATAATTGCTGACCACCCAGATGTTAACAAACTCATACTATGGTTTGATTCCTGCGTGCATCAAAATAGAAATAGTCACATGTCCATTGCTATACGTGAGTTTTTGATATGTTACCCAAAAATCAGGGTAATAGAGCAAAAGTTCTGTGAATCAGGGCTTTCTAGTATACAGGAGGTTGACAATATACATAGTTAAATTGATAGAGCACTAGCTCCTCTTGAAATATTTAGTCCACTTGGTTTAATCAGAGCAATTGCTAATATTCAAAAGAGAAATCCTTTTTCTGTCTACCAAATGAAAAGATTTGGTTTTAAGCATTTTTCAGCTATTGCAGGCTATTTTAGTTATAACCTTGTTTCCTATACCCAAATAAAGCATCTGGTTTACAGGGCAGAGTTTTCAGATCATATATACTACAGAAAGTCATTTACTGATGTTTGTTCAGAAGTACGAATTAAGCGTTTTTGTAACAATCCACGATCTTCATTAGCTGTGGCAAGACCTATTGCAGTTGTATCAATGGCTTCTGTCTTAAACAAGTGTGCTCAAATTTCTAATGATAGAGCTAAGGACCTTCAAAGTATGTTCAAGTATATGCCTGCTGTAGACATAACATTTTATAATAGTATTTTAAAATAACTTATTTTAATGTCAAAATTTTCATGTTTATGTTATGGTGTTAAATGGGCTTCTTATTGAAATTGTTGTTTTTAATGAATTAACCAGATTTGCTTACCTTGCTGAATTTAATCTTTGAAATTCATTTCACTGTGAAATGTATTTTGGATAATATGTTCTTGGAGCTTATTTCAACCAAAGTTTTATTTTTATGTAAAAATCTTGGTACATACTTTAGATAATTAAACTTTATAAATATTGCATTTATAAAGTTTTTTTACTAGTTAAAGTAGGATTTTATTCCAATAAAACAGAGATATGCCAAACAGTTCTTTACCTTGCTACAATGTATACAATATATATACAAAATACTATATTGTATTATATTTTTATATAAAAAATGGAGATAGAAAAAAATAATATTGTATTTTATAAAATAAATCTCCAAATCAGGGTGTGGTAATTCAGATACCTGCACATTATATCTTTTGAAGTATTTACTTTTAAACTGTGGTAGCAAATATGGGAAATTAATATGAATCTAATTTGTTTACGTCTTTTATGTTTAAGTGGTCTACAGGTCCTTTTAAAATTTTGAATTTGATTTTCTCAGTTCAGAAAAACATGGAGTTAGAACAAAATAATTCTAACCTCGCGATTTATTGCCGGGTGTTAAAGAGAAAATATAATAATTGAACAACGACAAAATCCAAAGCTTCAGTTTCACCATAATTACTTGTTTTTTTTTTCTAACAAGTGGGACAAATATTAGGAGGATATAATTAAGACATAAAGATTTAGCTTTGTTCAAATAAATCTTTTAATAATATATCTTTATTTATTATCTTTATTAGCTGTGAATAGGATAACTTGGTTGTTTGTAATTCCAACATGGAATTACAAACAACCAAGTGGAACATCATTGCTTTCTGAAACTCATCAGTTTGTATGTCAGACCATGCAAAGGAGGTAGATTAAATGTTGTTTGTAATTTACACATTAAGTTCCACCAAGTTAAAATATAATTTCTTTTTTCTTTTTTTACAAAGCATTAAAAAAAGAGGCGACTTTTTGAAAAAATTAAAACAGAAGAAACAATCAATATTTTTTACTATTTAAACAGGTGAAATCATATACTTTTTATAAAATTAAAATCAACCTAACATTCTTTAGACAATCTAGCCCTAGTTATCAGCGTGAAATATCGTCAGGAGTTATCAGTTGTAAGTTTTTTCAAAAAAATTAATATGCCGTAGAATCATTGTCATAGTTAATAAAAATAATATTAAAGAAACCTAAAATTTATTTATTTAGTTCTTCCAATTCAAGTAATGGAGGTTATTGGTTATGATTCACATACCACATTAGTTTATGGACTTACGACCAGAAATAATTTTATAGAGATTGACATCAATAAAAGAAATTCTATTGTTGCAACAAAAGAAAGATGTTTGAAAATACCTGTTTGTGAAAAGTTTTTGAGTCTAAAGTGACCTTTTATTTTATAACTCTATTAAATATATTTTTTAAAATTTTAACTTGCAAAAAAACGTTTTGATATTTAACGTTAAAATTTAATTCAATTTACGATTTAAAGAATATAGATTTATTAATTTATAAAATATAGTATATAAAAAATAAAGCATATAAAAATCAAATTATATAAAAAATATAGTATATAAAATATAGTTTGTAAATGATATAAAATATAAAAGTATATAAAGGTGTAAATACTTAAAAAAGATTTGTGTTTCAAAACTAAACTCATCGAGTCTAATAAAAAACTATTATTTTATTTTTGGTTTTAAGTTAGATTTTAAGGGGTCGTTTATAATTTAATTCACGCTTAAAGAGGGAGGGGGGGGGAGGTTAGTTGTTTTGTGACGAGTCATTCAAAACTTGCTACTAAAGTGTTACGATTTTGTAGCAAGAGAGAGGGGGGAGAAGGTCAAAACGATCGAAAATTGCGTGACGTAATTTATGGACGACCCCTAAGTGTAAAAAGCTTGCTTCACATGAGAGTTCTCTCCGGTGAAGCAAACAAAATTAATAAGTAATGTTAAAACATTATTATATTTATTAAATCAATGTTACTTTTTTTTGCAGTAATTGTTTTAGCTACATGGTTGATTGTTACATTTTGTCAGTATATAATTGTAACTTTCCTGTCTGTGCATAATATTCAATTGTTATTTGTTTATTATTATGATATTGGTTTATTATTATATAATTTTCTTACAATTCTTTTAATTTTTAATTTATCATTATTATTATTATTATTATTAGTATTATTATTATTATTATTTGTAATATTAATACTATTTTCATAGTATTTACTTAAGATTAGTTTTTAATTATTTGTGAATGACCTCGATTGTAACGCTTTTTATCGAAATATATTGATTGATTGATATTATGAACTTCATATATCAGTTCCAAGTTTTTTTTAAAATTTGAAATGAAATTTAAAAAGTTTAACTCATATTATAATTACTATTAAATACAAAAATTTGATCCAAAAGTTCTCAAATTTAAAACTTATATAATCAAACTAACTTTCGATAATAAAAATAATACACCAACAAAACTTATTTATAACATTTTTTAAAGTTTAAATTTAAATTAATGAAAATTAAATATAAAACTTAAAAAAAAAGTATAAATATATTTCGCAAAACAAATATTATTTAAGTTGCAGTTATCCAATCTTTATTTCAATTTTCATTTACTTTGTAAACACTATTTTAAAATTATAAAATAATCCATAAATACCATTTTTGTAACCACCATATAATTATAATTTTGAAAACTAGATGATAAATATATTAAATATAAAATTATCACACGAATAGATATCTAAATTTAGTTTAAGTTATACGGTATATAAATATTGCTTATAAAAATATTTAATAAACTTTTTTGACTTAAGTTAAAGTATAAAAATGTTTGAAGTTGGCTCTGTGACTAGAAGTTAGCTATATCAATTACTAAATAACCTTGCATCCACCTCTAAAACCTTCAGTTAAGAAATTCCGTCACAACACTAGTATACCATTTATTTAATTCCATTTACTAGCTGTCCTAAGTTAATATTTCATATAAAAAAGTTTCCATATTATATTAAATTTAAATTACCCTTATCATTTTTTTTTTTAATTTAAGAGCTGTTAAAACAAGTTATTATATGTTAATGTAGTTAAATACGTAACACATTTGATTTATGCTGCAGCTAACTTCAAAGTCTTTTTTTTTAAACAATTTTTCTAATCTTTCAAGAAAAGATTTATATGACTAATTTTATATAATGTTACTGCTGTTATTCTTTTAGATAAAGATTCATATGACTGATCTTATATAGAGTAACTGCTATTAATTTTTTAGGTAAAGATTCATACGAATAATCTTACATAGCTGGAGTATGAAATCGTTTCCGATTCTTAATTTTTTTAAAGATGGTTGCAAGTTGGCTATGATAATTTTACAAAACATTGAAGCATTTGTTCAAGTCATCAATAAATGTAAATTTCCCCACTCCTATTCGACTCGTAATACGCTAAACCAACACATTTCCTCCTCTATGCTTAACACTTTCTTGTAAATAATTCAATTTATAATAATAAGAGATAAGGTTGTATTTTGACTCAGTTAACCACAAAATTTTTTTCCAATATGATATCGGAATTTTTTTGTACTTCTTTACAATTTCCCATCAACGTTTCATTTGTTTAAAAGCTAAATATGGTTTTTTTCAAACTACTCTACCTATATATCCTTGTTCTCTAATTTAATTTTTGATTGTTTGAGGAGTCACTATGATGTTGTGATCTTCTTGAATTGTTAAAGCTGATTTAGCTGCCGAAATAAATATAATTTTCTTCACATTAATGATGATATTTCGATCAATTGCACTGGTGGTCTCGCGTTTTTGTCTTCTTTCAGCCACACTAGCAACAGTTCCAATCAGATTATGCTTCTTAACAATCGAGTAAAGGAAGTTATTCTTTGAAACAAATAATATCAATGTTTTGAAATGGCCGCTTCAAAGTCCGGACATAAATCTAATAGAAAATTTGTTGAATATTTTGGACCGAAAAATTGACGACCGAGCATTTAGGTGGAATAGACAACTTGAAAGAAGCAATAATGAGCGCATTGGATAATATAACAACAGAAGAGGTCCAAAGTTTAGTTAACTCAATGCCAAATCATCTAGCTGAGGCCATCAAGGCTAAAGGAGGCTCCAATCGATATTAATTTCTATTGAATTCGATCAATTTGACATTATTTTTGAACTGTACGATTATTTTTTTTGCAGTCAATTATATTCACCATTAGATCAATTGTGTACAAGTTAAAATAATTTTTACAAAGTAAAACTAGTTTAATAAGCAAATAGTCCTAACTTATGTAGAAATAAAATTTTATAATTATATTTAATTTTTAAAAACTTTTCTTTTTGCCGCTCTTTTAACGTACTAACTTGAAAGAATAAATTTGTACGCTTAGGTGAGCACCATTTATCTAAGGTAATTACAAAAAACTTTGGAACATTTGTATAACAAATTTTCTTTATATTCAGTTGTATTGACAACTAAACATTATTTTTCAAAAAACTTAAAGTATCTTGGTTGCTTAAAAATTAAAAAACAGAAGGGTCTTGTTAAACTTTGTTTAATTAGAAGATATATGATTCTTAATTTTGCTTCATATATTTACAATAGCCAAGATAAAATTACAAAGAAATGTCTGATAAAGTTTGATTAAAAAATAAAAATAAAAAAATTTAACAAAGAAACACAAAACCTATAGTTTATCTAAATGTTTATTTATGAAACATAAACTTTATTTTTGTTTTATTTAAAAAACTTATTTAAAAAAAGAAAGTTAGAAAAAATAAAGCTGGTTTCAAAGATAAAGAAAAGTAAACCTGACATTAAAATAACATTAAAATTTTGCATAATTGCAAAATTTTAATTTTAGATTAATTAAATAAACAGTAAAATTTTTACAGTTATCCCACAACCAAATTTAAATAAATTATTAGTAATATTAAAAAGATTGTTACAGATAAAACCATTTTTATCTTGAAGTTATCGGATACGGTTGCTTGTATTTTGAATGTTGCTGATATATTGGTATAAAAGCTTTAGGCATTATTTTGCTCAAAAAACTAGGTTTCTCTAAAATTCATTTTTTGCATTCTTTGCTTAATAAAATAACAATAAGAGTAGATTAATAATAAAAAAATTATTAATAATTATTATTAATAATAAAAAAATTATTAATAATATTTTTTTAAATATAATACGTTTTAATAAGTATAAAAAGTTTAATCATTACACTAAATAAATAACATGAAGACAAATTAAAATAGTACATATTTTGTAAGTAACATTTACAAAAAGTTTAATGTTTAACATTTAATGAAAGTAAATTGTTTAAGTTGTAAGTGAAAAATTATTTTAAAGAACAAATTAATTTGAATCTCATAAAATTGCGTCATGAAGTCAATAGGTTTGAAAAGCAATAAGTTCACTAATACGCAAAGAAATTCTTAAAACAATACTTAATACATTATCTAATAATAATACTTGGAAGGTTTTGTTTTTTGTTTTTGTAGTAAAGCTGTGACTGAATTAATACAGCTAGTGTGATTTACACCCTAAAACAGCCATTTACAAAAACGAGTTGCTTTATTCATAGCTCTTTTGTAGGTGTTTGTCAAGTTTGTTTTTAAACTAATTTAAGCTATGAGAAGTTAGTACCTCCACCGGTAATTCATTCCAAGCGGTTGCTGCTCGATTAAGGAGATAATTTTGTCTAGAAGCACTTTAGTAATTTCAGTTTGGTATCAAAAGTTATGTTTACTTTTCTAAATCAATCGATCTGGAAATTTTTTGTATATGTATTTGATCTAAGAAATTGTATTCATGTAAAGTTAGATTTACACTATCTACTTTTAATTGGGTTAAGGTGGTACATCTCTAAATAATTTTCATATTTTCGATTTTTCACAAACATACTTTTTAAATAGTTTAAATATCAAAGACTTCAAAAAAGAAATTTGTTTTTGTA
The DNA here is from genome assembly GCF_038396675.1 of Hydra vulgaris. Taxonomy (NCBI): domain Eukaryota; kingdom Metazoa; phylum Cnidaria; class Hydrozoa; order Anthoathecata; family Hydridae; genus Hydra; species Hydra vulgaris. Next base: position 50,019,286 of record NC_088934.1, on the reverse strand, counting down.
AAAAAAAGTTATAAATACCTAAAATGACACTTTGTTTTAAGGTAGTCAAATTTCAGCGCCTAGCAACGCTCATAGCGACCATGTAGGACTCTTAGATAACCCTAATAGGTGAATATTTTCTTAGTAAGGACACAGTGGATGTTTATACAAACTGCTATCCACTTTGTTTTTGCTCTAAAATCCATAACTTTACACAGTTTTAAACATAGTTGAGCGGAAAGCATTTTAATGATCAAGATAGGTGTGTGTTTTTTTGGTGGATTTTTCTAAGCATTTATTTATATTACGACTTTAATATGGGATCATCTGATAGAAGAAACAAGTCGAAAGCAAAGAGACATCCAGTTAACTTAATTACAGTACAAACTTCTAGTGAAAGCAAATATACAGATATAGATAAAGCAACAACATCCACTTTTCAAAACAAATCAGCGTCTGCGAAAAAAATAAAAATGGACTCTATAGCTTCCCATAGTACAATTAAAAATGACTCTGAATGCTATGTTTTTATGAATACTAATATACTTAGAGATTTTATCAATTTTATTGGGACTTGTCCATGTTGTCAATGCAAAAAATTACAAATAAAGCATGACATTTCTGCAAAGAAAAAATTAGCTCATATATTTTTTATTTACTGTCGATACCCAAACACTGTCCTAAAACTGTAAAGGTTACAAATACTGGGAGTTAAAAAAAGAATCGTCTGCCTATAATATATTGCATGCTTCACATAACTGTAGCATTAACCATAAAAGAAGTGCTGGAGCAATCGAGTCAACTGGTGTCCTTTTAATGTTTAAAAGTTCTGTCCAAATAAACAGTTTACGATAAACAAAATATAGAGGTGATGGTGATAGTAAATCATTTAAAGATATATTTGATGCAGACCCATATCCAGGATATAAAATTATAAAATGTGAATTTGTTGGGCATGTTCAGAAAAGGGTTGAGTCACGATTAAGAGCTTTGAAAGTTAGTTACAAGGGCGAACTATTAAGTGATGGTAACCCAGCTAACACACCAGCGTTGGCCTAATGCTTCTTGTAACGTTGGCCCAACGTTGGCATCCAGCGTTGGGCCGATTCCTTGATGGCCGCCGGGCATACATTGGCCCAAAGCAGTTTAGCCAGCATTTATCCGACGATATATTTTATTAGGTTCAGTGAATTATAAACGCTACTTGTAACTAGCACGCAGTTAGTTAGGTCATTGTTAACATAAAATTTCTTAAATTTGTTTATTTTTAATGTATTAAAAAGATTGCAATTGCAATCGACGTATGATTAAAGCTATTTAAATTGTTTTAATCAAATGCAAACTGAAATGTGTTTGTTATTTCATTCAAGCTAAATTTATTTTCAAGGTGAAAAATTTGCATCACTGCCTTTGTCCCAAAGTTCCGAGTGGCATGCATAATCAATCCTCGCACCACCTGATTTTTTTCGGTCGTACAATTTACGAATCCACGAATTCATTTGATCGTTTACTTCCGTTTTTGAAACATCTTTTGCACCTTGTCGTAAAAAAAATACATTTAAATATTACTAAATAACTTTGTGTTATAACATTTCAAAAACTTTAGTAGCCCTAAAAAATAGATTAACTACAGTTTAAAAGTAATTTTTTGGGCAATCATTTAAAAGACAACAAATGAAACCAATTACATTCTATTTACATTTAAACCAAAGTTTATCTATTTTTCGTAAAGAAAACTTGGGTTACCTAAAAGTTAAAACCTTAAATAGGGTTACATTCAGTTACAACTTGAGTATAAGTTAAAACTTACATGTGTATAAGTAAGTTGTTTTATGTTATAACTGAACGGCCCTATACATAATTATTATCATGTTTAATATTTATTGATCACTAACCAAAAATAATAGATTCATTGCTTTGTCCTTCTCGACCTTCACTGTTTACTTTGTTGATCCACTTCTGTAGCCATCAATTAACAGAAAATGTTGCTCACTGTTTCTTCAACAACTCGTCCATCAATCAAAACAAGATAAATAATCTGAAAAGTTTAAAAATAAACCCATAAGATGAGATAAAATATTTTATTAAAAGTACACTGAAGCTCATTCAAGTAGAACCTGCTAAAGATGTTATAAAGATGATATGCAATGGCAAAAATATATTGTCGGTTAATACCACAGCAACATCTGAGGAGCACAGCGGTGGAATAATACTTTTATAGGCCTGGATCTAGTATTTTTTGGAGGCTTTTTTTATACTCTACAGTGTAATAATGACTACTAAAAAATATGTAATATTTAAAATTTAAAAGCAAAAAATACATTATTTAGGTCCAGACATATTAATATTGATAAACCAGGTGACATTCTTCGCACAGGCAAATTGCTATTCTGTTGTTCACTCACATTACTAACTAAAAGTAAATATAACATATTTAAGAAATTATAAAAGAACAAACAAAAAACAGTACTTTCATCTTGTAACATTTTGCAAAGACATTTTTTTGTGATTTTCTGTTCCAATAAATCAAATGCTTGCTCCCGCTTTAATGTTGGAGCTGATTAATAGACTATATAAAGATATACTTAGGTTATTATTTGACCTAAACAACTGTCTCATTAAAGGTGTTCTATTTTTATATAAAAATAAATTATTACTTCTTTTCTGTTGAGAGCCATTACAACAGCATAAAAATAAACTAGGCATTAAAAATATCAATAAAGCAAAAAAAAACAGATTATTATATTTAAATATTTGATGCATCAAGTGTGTGTAAATTCATTTAAGGTAAATTTATTTATAAGGTATCAAAATGCCTTTTCAAGATGAATAATAAAACATATTTAATAAAATGAAATGTATATTAAAGAATATTAAAACTGCTAATTATTAATTTTCATCGTCATCTGCATCATTGTGACCTTCTTTATCACACAGTTGCGAATCCTCAGTCCTCAAACGTTTGTCACCTAATCATTAAAATATATATATATATATTATTTAATATATATATATATTTTAATGTACACTGTAATATATTAATAATGTACACTGTGCATACGAGTAATGAAAAAACATTATAAGTTCGATGAACTTTAATTTGAAAGTAGATAAGGTCATTGGTTGTGCGACCATTTAAAAAAAAAAAGAAAAAGAAACCAATGACTTTTTAGTTACTTTCAAAACAAAGTTCATTTATTTTTCATAGGACTAACTTGGGTTACCTAAAAGTTAAAATTATTATGACGTTAAAATTTATAACCTTTAAAAGGTAAAAGGTTTATTACGGAAAGGGTTTATTGTATCAAGTTTAAACCTTATGCAAAGTTACATTAAGTTACATGTTTTAATCACCAACCGTAAATTGCAGATAATATTTTCATGTTTTTTATCCTTTGCTTTTACCCTCCACGGCCTTTAAAGTTTATTTGTTGAGCCACTTCTGTAGCCATTACCTCAGACAGAACATTTTTCACTGTCTCGGCAACAGTTCGTCCACTGATCTGACCAAGATGCATAATCTAAAAAGTTTTATAATAGGCCCATAAAATGTTTAATAATAGAAGCTAAAAATTCATATCAAAAGTATAAACTAGATTATTTATACCACTGCATCCATTGAGGCTTTTTCTAGTAGAATCAGTTCAAGATGTTCTAATTGTACGATGGTACGCAATGGCAATGATATATTAGCAGGTAATGCAACAGCAATATCTGATGAGCCAACAACATTCAGTATCATTTTCTGCTGTGCAAGACATGTATCTAATTTTTGCTCTATCTTTGTAAGGCGAGCACAAATTGAATGAAGTAAGGTAGGATGATCGTCTTAAAAAGATTTCAAATTAACAAAACTATTTAAGCTAACTTAATTTACCTAATTTTATACACAGCATACACTGAATGCAGTAAGAAAAACACTGATAACAGTTTGACAACAGAACGACATTAACAACATTTTCAATGGAAACAGCTGACCATCCTGTTTAATTACCTTGGTAATTGCAACTTTCTGTGTAAAATGATGTGCTCAATTCTACGAAGGGTGCATGATCAGTTTCCCCTTGATTAACGATTTTTCAAAAACATTACAAAACTTGTAAAGTATTTTGCCTTATAATATTTCCAACTAAAAAGCAAACAAAAAACTAAAATACTTAATTTACCTTGCAACATTGATAAACCAGGTGACTTGCTATGCCATCTATCACTCACATTACTGACTAAAAGAAAAGTAAACATAATTAAAATTAAAAAAAAAAAAAGTACTTTCATATTGCAATATCTTGCAAAAATATTTTTTGTGATTTTCTGTTGTAATAATTAAACTGCTTGAATCTCCTATTTTGAAGCTGAATAATTAATAAATTCAATATTTTAATAGGTATATTCAAGTTATATGACCAAAACAGCTGTCTTGATGTAAGCCAAAGCAGAATGGAATCACGAATGGAATCAGCAATTAGAGAAGAACCAATTTTAGGCAAATTTGCCCGGATTAATTTTTCCACTCACACATTATTATTTTGCAGTTAAGAGCCATTTCAACTGCATACAATTAAATTAGGCTTTTAAAATTGTGAAAAACCAAAAAAGATACCTGAATCCAATGTAAATTTATCTAACTTTTCATATTTCTTTTTTTCATTTTTTTTTTTTTTGTATGTTTATCTTGCTGCTTCCTAACCTGTCATGGATCTGGCTTTTTCCAGACTTGTTTCCAACAATAATTGTAAAATTCAAGTTGTCAATAATGATGAGACAAAATCAAAACAGATATTTCTTAATTATACTATTATATATTTTTATTTATATTTCTTAATTACGCTGTTATCACTCACCATGCATTTTTTCAAAAATTCCCCCAGGCAAAGCAGGAATTGGGGGCAATCTATGATCATCATATTGCTCTTGAGACTGTTTTTCAATTTCCGATAGATTCCGATAGATCAAGATTATTAACATCGGAATATTGTTTTCTTTTTGTAATTTGCTTACGGTTGCCTTTCTCATTATCAGATTCTAAGTTAGATTGGCACTCAACAGTTTTTGAGTGCTTCTAAAGTGCCTAAACAGTACAAAAGAATTTAGAAAAAAGTGATAACTGTTTTTTTTTTAAATATAAGTCTTGCTGTTCGACCATTAGAAACTAATTTTTGGAGGTCAAAAAATAAATGTAGACCTTTCATTGAGTATTCTATATAACACCCTAAAATGCTAATAATTACTGAAAACTAATTAAAATATATTTAGACTCATTTTTATTTAGAAAACAAACATTATTAAAGTATATTCAATATGTATACAGTATATCAATATACTTTATGTATATGTATAGTGGGTATACAGTATATTAATATCCTTTACCCATTTTTGTTTTCAAAAAAATTGTTGTATTTGATTATTACCATACTGCTGAAGCACTCGCAAGCGACAAAGTTTCCACACTCCTACAACTGGTTCAGTTGCATTTTTAATAGCATTTTTTATCTGTCCAGTTGGTCTTAAAGGCGGCCAGTATCCGAACTTGTTCCCTTCTTGTATCCAAGACTTGGGAATTGCTTCAACAGAATTATCGTTTTCATCTTCAAAATGAACAACAACATAATATGCCATTCTAATAAAATTTTTTATAATTCTAAAAACACATTTTGTATAAAAACTTAAAAATTTACAAATATACATTTCTGCAAAAGTAGACGTATTTATAGAACACTAAATTTTCTTGAAAATTAAAAACAGTTTTCGATTTCCTGTGTCAACAAAATTTATATTAAGGCAATGTATACCAAGAACATTAATTTAATTTTAAAAAATTCATAATTTTTTTAAATATAAATTACCTTAACACAAATTTAAAAACAAAACAAAAAAACAATTAAATACTTTTTTTTTTTTAACTATTTACAATCAATTGGGAAAATCACAAACTCATTGCTACCAACTGTTGGTAACAAAGACACTTTTTAACAATATCAAATGCAGGCAAAGCGATTAGAGGAGTCTATTAGTAACTCTATATATTCCAAGTTCACTTGAGTTTAATGGATAATCAAAAAATTCTGACAACTGCAAATATTTGTGAAAAATTACAAATATAGCGCTATTTTGATGAATAATGTTTTTCAATATGCAGAAATTGCCGTCACTAGTAAGAAAATGATTATTAGAGTTATTTTTTGATGACAAAGACAGACAATAATTTCCTATATTTAATTTCCTATATTGTTCAACATCTGAAAATGTTAACAAAGGACTACAACAATGAATACTTTTTGGTACTAGAAGGGGTAAACTGCTCAAAGTAACAAGCTTTGCATTTTTGTTATGCGTATAAAGTTTTTCCGTGAGACGGTTGCATATTTGTTGCAAAATATTTTGTGGTTTTCGAACTAACTTTTTTAAAACACCAAGTTGATTTTCGTAAGGAAAGCAACTAAAGTCATCGAACGATCCTAATAATTTGATATCAGCAGAAATGTGAACCAAATTGTGTACGTTATATACCATTGCTTCTTCTCCATATAGTAATTTCATTTCCTCTACAAATCTAATAAGCAGACTATTTGAATAATCACATAAATTATTTGGTAGTTCTTTAGTGGATAATATTTTAATAGCAACAAACAAAAGTAGAAAATGTTTATAAAGTTGGCTGCTTAAAATGCCTTGCAACGCTACAGAACCTGTATATAATAGAAATTGTCTAAACTCTGTAGCTTTCCATTTTAATACTTCGGACAAAGATCTTGGTATGCGGGCAAACTCACTAGGAATAAAAGGAACAAAAATAATCAATTTTTCTGACAATTCCAGCACACTTCGTGTCCCCAAACGAACTGCATAAGGTCCTACAGGACCTTTTCAGTATAAGATCAAGCGTCTTGTAACACCCAAACAAATCAGATGCATATAGTCAAGGGCAAATCTTGAGACCATTCCAAAACCAAGATCGCATAAAGGACTTCAACTACCAGTGTGATGTTCTTCATCCTCCATTTCATCAAAAGAATTATTTGTTTTTAAAGGTGCATTAGTTTTAGGGAAAATAACTTTAACACAATACTTTCCTACTTGAGTACACTTCTCACATGACCTATAACCAGAATGGCATTTGATGTTCTTCAAAAAAGCTCTTGCAGGTGCATCACATAAAAAAGAATGAATCGAAAAAGAGTATAAGATATTTTTAACACTCAAACCGTTTGAAAGCAAGTCTTTTAACTCCATTACGAACTCAGAAAGAAATTCATCGAGACTTTCTGGCTTTTTAGTTTTTTCCACAAAACATACCCACCACAAATGGAGGTGACGGAAATTGTAAAATCATGCATAAGATTGGCCATAAATAAACCCCAGAACTTTTGAAGAGCGGCAACCCATCAATATTAAATTGTAGTACAAGAGAAGAATTATTAATTTGTATTTGATTTACAATTACATTTGTTTAACCAGTTACTAAACCTAAATGACAATACTCCCCACCACTATCTAATAGTTTAACAATAGTATTTCGTGGTGTCTTTAAAAGTGTGCGAGGATCCATAGGCAAGTAAGGAAAATGTGGTTTCAAAATAGTTAATAAGTTACGCACAGATGCTTGAGGAATACTACAACTAATAGCCCAACGAGCCAAATCATTATTAAAATTTATATTGCTGTCATTATCATCAGACTCAGAACTGGAAACATCATTAGAACATATAACAATGTTTTCTTCAGCAAACATAATCTTTTTTATTTCATCTTCATCGATATTGACAGAATCTAATTGCTCAATATAGCAATCTTTATCAGATATTATATTTTTTATGGAAGAATTTGAATTTTTTTCACTATTTACAAGATCAGCCACATCATCAACCATATGAATATCAGCTATTTAATCACAATCAGACACACCAAGAAAATTAGTATTACCAACATTTCTGTCAAAAGGTAATGAAGTTTCACTATCTTTTTCAAAATCCACAGCATAAATATCGCGTTGAGGCTGCTGTAAGTGTAGCTGAATATTATTTTGTACACGACACCTAAATGTTCTGGCAGAGCACTCAGAAGTTTCTTTTATTTTTCTATTCATATCTGTTTAAAATTGATATTATGATACTAATTTAAAAAATATATATATATCGTTCAAAACTTTAAATGAGTCTTGTTTTGCAGCGATGATATATATATATATATATATATATATATATATATATATATATATATATATATATATATATATATATATATATATATACATATATATATACATATATATATTTATACTTAAGTCTATATATGTAAATATTAAAGATAGTATCTTTATATTACCATGTATTTTATAAATAGTGCTCAATACATAAACTAGAGCTATTTACACACTAAAAAAAAAGGTAGAAATTTCTACCTTAGGGTAGGATATGTGATATACCCTTAGTAAGATATAATTTTTCTACCTTTTAAGGTAGAAAATTATATTAAAAACAATTATTTGTCATACAATTTTCTAACTTAAAGGTATAATTTTCTACCTTATAAGGAAGAAAATTATACCTTACTAAGGGTATATCATATATCCTACCTTAACTAAAAATTTCTACCTTTAATTTTTAGTGTGTAGTATATATTACTGTTACCCGCAGTATCAGGAATTAGCTAAATGCTAATAGTTATACTATTATTTACTATATATATATATAATATTATTTGGCAAATAATATTATAAATATTAGCATTTAGCAAATTCCTGATACTGCGGGTAACAGTAATATATACTATATAAATATATCTATATCTATATATATGTATACATATATATATATATATATATATATATGTATATATATATATATATATATATATTATAGTATATAATATACCTACATAATAATATATACTATATAATATACATATATACCTATTGTATATATATATATATATATATATATATATATATATATATATATATATTTATATATATATACATATATATATATATTTTATATATATATATATATATATATATATATATACATATATATATTATAGTAAATAATATACCTACATAATAATATATACTATATAATATACATATATACCTATGTATATATATGTATATATATGTATATATATATATATATATATATATATATATATATAATATATATATATATATATATATATATATATATATATATATATATATAATATATATATATATATAAATATGTATATATATATATATATATATATATATATATATATATATATATATATATATATATATATATATATATAACAATAATAACAATAACAATACATTTTCCAGTAAAATTATTACAATACTCCAGCCACATAAAAGAAGTAATATTTACACTGGATGATTCACTCTCGCATTGCTAAAACAAGGAGAGCGACCATGAGAATCAAATAACATATACATAACGAAAAATAAAAATGACATACTTCCAAAATTAAATCATAAAGCTAAGATTAAATGTTAAATATTTTCAATATATATATATCTGAAAGAAACAAAAAAAAAATAAAAAATTTAAATAAAAGATATATTTCAATTAAATTTCAACATAGCAACCAATAAAATTGTTAACTCATAAAAATTCTTGATTTATAAAATAGGATTTGAGTTTGTTTTTTAATTCTTGTTTTTTTAACTCATAAAATGGACTGTTATTAAGCTTAGTTTGAAGGTCATTTATTGCAGAGTGCATAAGGGAAGATTTGCCATAAAATTTAGTATTAAAAGGTGGAACGAATAATCCACCTCTTTGTGAGATTCTTGTTGATTTAGTATGCAACTTTTTTATTAAAGAAAACCATTTACTAAAAATAGATGGAAGCATATTATTTAGGCAGCCATGTATAAACAGGCAATTATCAATTTTGATGCGGTCATAAAAACTTAAGATTTGAAGATCTTTGTAAGAACTCTTAGTATGAGAATTATAAGGAAGGAATTTAATTACTCTTATTGCTCTTTTTTGAATAATATTTAGTTGTTTTAGAAAGGGTGACTTTTGTCCCCAAGATAGGCAGCAATATGTTAGGTGAGAGTTAAATATAGCAAAATAAATAGATTTTAAAGTTTTTTCATTAACATAATATCTTAGTTTAGATAAGATAGCATTGGATCTGTTTAGTTTAATTGATAATTCATTTATATGGCATTTCCAAGTTAAGCTTTTATCTATTTTTATTCCAAGATAGTTTATACTCTTTTGAGGGAGTAGTTTCTTACCATTTAATTTAGTCTTGAGTTGACTATCTACATTATTGCATCTTGGTTTGAAAACTATTAGCTCAGTTTTATTACTGTTAAGAGATATTTTATTGGCATTTAACCAGTTGCGAAGTTTTTTGAAGTCATAGTTGACATATTTGTTCATTTTTGTAATAGATTTACTGATATAAAGAAGATTTGTGTCATCAGCAAAATGCTGGACTCTACAGAATTTAATTGCTTTAGATAGATCATTTATGTAGATTATAAATAATAATGGTTCCAGTACAGACCCTTGTGGTACACCTATATTAATTTCACAAGTACTGGAGTTTGTTCCATTTATAGAAACAAATTGATTTCTATTAGTGAGAAATGACTTAAGCCATAAATTTGAGACACCTCTTATACCATAATAAGATAGTTTGCTGAGAAGAATATTTAAATCTACTGTGTCAAATGCTTTTTGGAGGTCAATAAATACACCACACCCAAACATTCCTTTATCAAGGGCACCTCTAATATACTCAGTAAATTAATTAGTGCAAGAGATGTTGAATAACTTGACCTGAAACCAAATTGAAGATTGCAGAGGATATTGGCTTGCTTAAGAAAGTCATATATTCGATTGAACATAAGCCTTTCCAAGATTTTGTAAATGTTTGATAATAAAGATATTGGCCTATAGTTAGATACAAGTAATTTAGAACCTTTTTTGAAGATAGGTATAACTTTAGCAGTCTTAAGATGTTGGGAAATATACCTTTGGAGAATGAAATATTAAAGATATTAGAAAAAATTATAGAGATTTCATTTCGAAGAAGTTTTAGAACTTTTATAGGTATGCTATTAGGCCCAGATGATTTGCATGGGTCAAGCGAGTCCATTATTATTTTTATTTCATATTCATAAGTTGGTTTAATAAAGTAGGAATTTGGATTGGGGTTGGATAGATAATCAGAGAAGTGATTTTGGGATGTAGGAATTTTCGATTGGATGTCTCTACCAACAGTTGTGAAATAATTGTTAAAAGCATTGCCAATATCCTTTGTATTAGTTATTGAATCGTTGTTTTGTTGTAAAGTAGTTGGTGCAGTGTGGTTATTTGGATTGAGATTAATAATACTGGAGATACCCTTCCAAATTGATTTAATATTTTTGATATTCTTAGTAAAATAGGTAGTATAATAAAACTTTTTGCTTTCCTTAAGTTGTAAATTTAAAGTATTTCTGTACTTTTTGTACTCATTATGATAAATAGTTTTGTTTACAGGGTTCTTAGATTGTATACATTTTTACAGGGTTCTTTGATTGTATATAACACTTTATTTTTGTGTTTGATAGACAGTTTTAAGTCATCACATATCCATGGTTTGGCCATAAATTTAATATCCATTTTATTAAGTTTTCTATGAGGTGCATGAATATCTAGCAGTTCATTAACAACATTAATAGTTTTAGTAAGCATGTAATTGCAATCATTAGATTTATTAGAGATATCTTTATAAGTTTTGTTGAAGTCATTTACAAATGATACTTCATTAAATGCTTTCCAGTTTCTTTCCATTACTATTTTTTTGGTGGTCAAAGTTTTTAAAATATTGTGAACAAATAGAAATTGAGGGAGGTGATCAGATATGGCAGTAGTAATGTTTCCTGCAGTAAAATCATGCGATTTAACATTTGAGAATATATTATCAATTAAAGTTTTAGAGTTCTTAACTATACGTGTTGGATGGATAATATGAGGCATAAAGTAGTTAGTAGTTAGCAAGTTTAGAAACTCCTTTGTTGATAGAATACTCATTTTTAAAAGATCGATATTGTAATCACCCATTAAGAATATCATTTTATTTTCATTCGAAAGTTTATTAAGCAAAGGAGTGATATAGTAATTATTGAAATCCTCAACCATCATTAGTGGGTGTCTATATATATACAACCAACAACGATGCTATGCTTTTTAGGAATGATTATTTCTACAAAGACAGATTCAAGTTCTTTGGATTTATATATGTTGAGGTCTTTACAAGGTTTATATGCAAACTTATTATTTATATATAAAAGGGCACCTCCAGCTTTAGATTCAGTTGGTGTATGTTCATAAGAATAACCTTTAAGAGAAATGTTAGTGACTGGAGTTTTATTACTAATCAACCTTGTTTCAGTTAATCCTATTACATTAAACTCAAGATTAGCAGATTCAAGTAACTGTTCCAAGTCATCAAAGTGCTAAGAGAGGGATGCTATATTTAAATGAATGAGCTTAAATGAAGTTTTTTCTTTTTCTTTTGTTAAATCATATAGATCATCAATATCTTTATAACAGCTTTTAATTACTGTTTTATGAACTCTATCACTACATGTGCTTACATTTAGGCCATCAAGATTTGATTGGATGTTGTTTAATTTTATATCAAAATTTTTTTTTTGAGATATTTTAGTACCACTTAATTTACAAAAATCAGTATCATTTATATTTTCATTGTTAAATGGAAATATGAAGCTTAGACAATTTTTACAGAACTATGATTCATTTTCTGATGAGTTTTTTAGTAATTGATAATCAATGTCGTTTAGATTATTGCATTTTAGATGAACCCAGGCAGAGGCGTAGAAAGAATTTTTTGGTGTTCGAGATAGGTAACTTCCAGACATGGAGCAAACTCCAAACATTTATATGTTTATACTTATGTCAAATAATGAGGGTTTGCAAAAAATTGCGATGATTGGAGGCTGGGAACAAAAAAGCCCCAAAATTTTCGCCCCCCTGCCCCAAACGTGAGAGCAACAAGTTGATGAAGTATTTTTTGTACTATTCTTAACTAGACTTATATTCATCAATAAATTTTAAGTTTCATAGTATTATCTATTAGCGTTTAAAAATTATTACTATATAAAATGTGCAACCCCCTCAAATTGAGGGGGGTTTAAACTTTATATGGTCATAATTTTTGAACGCTAAAATATTTTTAAATGAAATCTAAAATTTATCGATGAATATAAGTCTAGTTAAGAATAGTACAAATAATACTTCATCAACTTGTTGCTCTCACGTTTGGGGCAGGGGGGGCGAAAATTTTGGGGCATTTTTGTTCCCAGCCAAAAAATTCTTTCTACGCCTCTGAACCCAGGAAAGGCAATTTTCACAGAAAATTGCTTTATGATTTTTAGAGACAATTAGCTTGCATATATATATATATATATATATATATATATATATATATATATATATATATATATATATATATATATATATATATATATATATATATTTATATATAATATACTATAATAGTCTAAATAGATCATAATATTATCTAAAATTAACAATAAATTTTTTGATAAAAACAACAGAAATCTTGGTTTAAGATTTAAGATTTATGACGAAACTAATAATATTATAGATATTGTATTGAATCCTTTGTAAGTGTAGCTGCACAATTCCTTGCACGCAACGCTCTAATACCTTTGCAGAACACTCAAAAATTACTTTGCTATTTCTATTGATTTACAACAATGCCATTATAAAAAGCAAACTATTTTAAAATGGAGATAATGCTATTTATAAATGCTTTGCGTAAATAGCTCGATAAGTCGTAAGCGTAGGTTTTTCAAAGTAAGTTGGCCCAACGTAGAGCCAATGTGATGAAAATCTACATTGCGTTGGCACTACGTTGGGCCAACGTTAGTCATCCAATCCAACGTTAACCCAACGTTCGGCCAATTAAGCATGTGTTAGCTGGGAAGCGACTGACTGGCAAGGGAAGAATGACTGATAAAGTTATTAATACGCTTCAGAATCATTATGGCATGGTCATACGCCAAAATAAAGGTGATATATATGACACGAAAAAAAGTATTGCTGCACTCATACATCATTGTTCAGCAAACGGTGATCCTGTAGACCGTCATAAAATTTGTTCTCGAACTATTGAATCTTGATGTAAGTACCAATTGGATAAGCTAAACAATTCTTCTAAATACAAGGACAGTATATCTCTACCAAAGACTATAAATGATATAATCAAACCAATTTTTTCTTGGAAAGATCTTGGTTCAGACGACCTTTTAAAAAGATGTTTAGATGGGAGACTCATTATGTTAATGAGGCATTGAACAATATTATATGGATGTGTGCTCCAAAAACTGTTTATGTTGGTAGAAGTATAATTGAGATTGCTGTAGCATCAGCAGTTTTATTATTTAACAATGGATCAAATGGTATTTTAGAAGTTTTAAAAAATTTGAATATTCAAACTAATAAAGTTTAATTACAAAGTTTTACTAAAAAAGACAAATTGCGTATTTATCAAGTTAACAAAAAGTCAACCGATTCAAGAAAAAGGCAACAAAAAAAGTTAAGAGCCAATAGAAGAGGTTTTGATGATAAGAATAATGAAGAAGAGGGTGAAATTTATGGTAAAGGAGAATTTTGAATCATTTTTATATACTTTTCATATTATATTTTTAGTTATTTTTCTTTATTTACTGTTTTTACAAATTGTCTTTTTTAATTTTCTGTCGAAGATTGTAAATTATGTATTCTACCAATTGTTTTGAAATTTGGCAGAGTTTTTCCTAAGATGATTGTTTACGTTCTGACAATTTTGAAAATTTTAAAAAAAAGTTATTATATGAGTTATTTTGAAAAATAATCCCCTTTTTTCTATATAATTGAATACCAAAAATGTCTTGAAGCATTATGGGTAAAATATTTACGATATGAACTTTTTGTAATTGCCAGAACGTGCAACTCAATTTCAACATTTCATGTAACAATTTTGAGCTTTTAAATGTTATTTTTCAAAAGTTATTTTTGACGGAAGATCACCCCCTTTTTTACCAAAAAAGGGCTAATTATGCAAATAGTTTATTTTTTTATTATTTAAAAAAAAAAAAACTTTTTTTCTTTTTCTTTTTCAATATTACACCAGAAAAATATCACTTTAAATCAGTTTATTGAAATTTATTTATTTAAAGATGTACCACCTTAACTTTTATTTGGTTAGTTACTATTCTTTGCTTCCAATTTTCTAAAAGTGATTTAATCCATGCGACAAAACGATTATTGATACTATAGTTTCTTAATTAAGCAAAAGTCTTGTGTGAGCAACAGTGTCAAATGTTTTAGGAATGTCGAGGTGAATGACATCAGTTGAGTTATTGTTTTCCATGCAAGGTGATAGAAGGTCGATAGTCTTTAACAAGTTTATTATACATTATACTTTAGCAAAAATCCGTGCTATTGTATATAAGTCAGATTATTCGTTATTAAGTGGTCCAAAATTTCTTTGCGTATTATTGATTCAAATAGTCTATGGATAATTGACGTCAGCAAAATTGGTCAATTGCTTTCTGGCATTAGTTTATTACCTTTTTTGAAGAAAAGATTGACATTTGCTTCTTTTCAATGACTTAGTACTTTGCTGGAAGCTAGGAATTGTTCAATAAATAGTAAAATTGAATACGCTAGTGACCTTAAGCCTCATTTATAAACTCTAGGGTGAACTTTGTCTCTGCCAATAGATTTATTTATATATACGTTGCCAATAGATTTATTTATATTATACGTTGTTCAAAAGTTCTAATATTTAATTATATTTAAATAGTATTTTATCTTCATCCATTGGTTTAAAAATGAATTTCATTTTATCATCAAATATAGGAATTGGATTTGTATCTTCTTTGACAAATACCGATTGAGATTAAGTACTTAAACTATTAGTAATATTAAAAAGATTGTCACAGATAAAACCATTTTTATCCTGTAGTGATCGGATACGGTTGCTTGTATTTTGAATGTTGTTGATATATTGGTATAAAAGCTTTAGGCATTATTTTGCTCAAAAAACTAGGTTTCTCTCAAATTCATTTTTTGCGTTCATTGTTTAATAAAATAACAATAAGAATAGAATAATAATAAAAATATTATTTAGATTCATTGAAAAATGCAAACAAATCGGCAACAACTATTTTGCTTCGATTTTTGTAGGTTACTTTAAAAATAACCTCCATGGTTATCAACAATATTTTCTTAAAAAAGTGTGTATGTGTGAGTGTGTGTGTGTATGTGTGTGTGTGTGTGTGTGTGTGAGAGAGAGTGTTTGTGTGTGTGTGTGTGTTTGTGTGTGTTTGTGTGTGTGTGTGTGTGTGTGTTTGTGTGTGTAAATATGAAAAAAAAACATTAGCTACGTTATATATTTATATATGCTTTATCTTACGCACGATATAATTTAAACATAACAATACGACAACAATTAAAGATTTTTGTCTTTGAAAACTTTGTATTTTAAACACATTGTGATTTTGGGAAAATGTGACAAACCAGACATTTTGCCCAGTCAATTTCCACAATAATAACAATTAATCTCTAAATTAGTAAATGCTATTTGTATGATTTGTAAAATAAAAAATGATCGCTTCTCGATATTTAGAGTATTCAATATTCGATATCCATATCGATATTCAGTTCCTAAAGCAACAATAAAAGAACCTAAATCAAATAAATAAATAAAAAATAACTATAAAAAATCCTGACTTTTTTTGAGCAAGTGATTTTTCAAAATATTAAAG
>NC_088934.1:49962500-49997500 GCF_038396675.1 Hydra vulgaris | reverse complement strand
GAGAGCATTTAACTGGAAGTTCACGCCTCCTTCTGTACCAATGTGGCTTTTTGGATTTGAGCTGGCGTCGAACCTCGGACCTCTGGGTTCTGAGCCAAAACTCTAACCACTGCGCTACGGCTTCTCAATTACAACTTTCATCTACTCAATTACATCTTAAAAGGGGTGCAAAGCTTAATGTGGAAGCTTTAACACGCCGAAATGACAATTTACAAAAAACATACCGTTAGCTTGATTTATTACCTGACAAAGTTCATTAATGAACCACGCATAATGTATAAAGTTAAATATAACAAATAAATAAAAAGTTTCATTTTAGCACTAAAAACGCGCAAGACAACCAATACTTATTAAAAAGTGAATAATTTAGCTTAAATTTGCTTGGAATTTGGTTGATGTTGGTAAATAAAAATAAAAATTTTTTAACGAGCTTTTAACAAATTCGTATAGCGTTCTTACAAAATTAATATCTGAAACGTAATTAGTATATGAAATATAACTCTATTCAACCATTTATATGCCAACTTAAATTTATTATGGAGGAAAGACAAATGACAATCGTTTGGACAATAATGATACCTTTTATCGAAATTATAACTATAAATTCTTTACAATTAAATAATAGCTTCCATAGCTATTTCTAAGTTCATTTTCTATTAAAACTAAAACTTTTATGTAAATTTCATTTTTTTCCTCAATTTTTTTGCTTCTTTCAAAGTTTTGTTTTTAAAATATAATATGTTATTAAGTTTTCAATTATTGCGTTTAAAATTTTGCAGTCGAAGATACTCTTCGCTACTAAAAGCGGCAATCTTAAACGAGAATGAGAGAGCAACTTATTTTATTTTTTTAATTTTAATTAGATGCCCCAAGAAGTCCTTATGGACTTATCACAGAGCACTACGGATGAGCATTTATTTTGAAGTTCACGCCTCCTTTCTAATGTGCGCTACCACTGCGCCACGGCTGCTTGTTGCTAAAGCCAAAAAACATAATATAAGTAAATTTTGTATAAATAACTTTATACAAAATTTTTAAAAGTCTATCAACGTTCTGAGACAACTCAATTACATCTTTGTTGTTAAGACATCAAATTGGTAAATGTTAGTTTAGAATATAGATAAGAAAAGCATTATGTTGCAAAAATTTGTCACTGCATGTTATCTCAGTATTACAGTGATGATCACATATCAAAAGTGAAAATCTTCAAGCAATTAATTTTTTGCTACACTATAATGCAATTAATTTTTGTTGCGCTCTAACTAATGGTTGACACATGTTAAAATGTCTAATATTTATTTGAGCAATATGAAGTTTAAATCAATTTCCCATCAGTTGCCTATAATTCGCCATTCTTATTTTATACATGTTGTTATTTGGCTGATATAGTACTTAATATTGCATAGCAATAACCTCTTTTTACTACTTAACGGTTTTTTATTTGCGCTATGTAAACTATATTGGATGGGTGTTTCAAAATAAAATTTGCCATTTTCATAAAAGTAATGTTTTTATTTTGTTGCTGTGGGTCCTTTTGGTCTATGTTCAAAAAAGAATAGAAGAGTTACATTTACAAATATAACGCTAACATAACGGTTACATAACGGTAAGTAAAAAATTTAGCATTTTGTTTAGCGTTATTTAGTAAAAAATATATCTTAAGCGCTATATTCCCAAAAGTTATTTGTATATTTATTTATACTGACTTGCTAATCGAGAACACCCTAACTCCTGAAAAATAGATTTTGAGATATTTGCCAAAAATTGCTTAACCCTTACGTTCTGAAGTACGCCTTTTGGCGTTCTCGGTAGTTCAGATGTACGTTTTTTAACATACCAATTATATAATCGTAGTCAAAAAAATAAATCATAGTCGCATGACATTTTACTTAAAAACTCTAAAACGAAAGGTTGCAAAATATTGCATTTCTGACTTTCGATTTCAAACCAATAGTCCACAGCAGTCCGGAAAAACAACAACTTCACGTGGTTGTTCAACTTTGCATATTTTTTTACTTTGAAAAACAGTTACATTTCAACTTCCTGAGGCCGCTGATTGACACAACTCCAAGTAAAAAAAATTATCAATGAGCTCAAAAATAGTAAGAATAATGATTCTAACGATAGATAACTGATTTTTCATGATTGTATATATATTTTTGTTCTATTTTTCTAACTTTAGAAAGCCAATTTATGTTTATGATTTAAAATCTAAAATGCTATTTACACTTCTTATCAACTGTTTTATAGACATTATTTATGTACAATATATGTTAAAATTACTAAAGAACATGTAATAAAGCTATATTTAATTAAGGTAAAACACAAATACTCTATAGAAATAGGTACGTGGACTGATTTTTTAAAATTGATTAAACACAAGAAGGTATCATTAGAAAGCCCTCAAATGCGTTATTTTAAAGATTAAAAAAATTTAAAAATTGGGCGATTTTATAATAAGTTATGACGTTTTTAGTAGCGAATTTTTGATATATGAATTTCTTAATAAAACTATGGTCAAAAATTTTTTTTTCTCATAAATTGTTATAACTTTGCCAATTCTTATTCAAATATCTTTAACTTGGTATCAAAAGATAAATGTAAAAAAGGGCTATAATTTCAAATTAGTTTCTAGTTAAAGGGCGCATCAAGGGATCCAGAGGAGGTGCTAATCCACCACCTACACCTCACTCTTTTCACAAAAAAAGTTTTTTTTTTTTTGAAACTATAAATATTTTTATACACCAAGTCATTTTTTAATTCTGCATCACTAGCAAATGTTACAGGTCTATCTGAAAGTTGGGTTTTGGGTTGTGGGTAAGGTTTTACACAACCTATCAAAATTTCATTCTTTTAAATATTTCAATCTTTAACAAAATAATTAATTCTAGTATAAAAAATAAAAAATATATTTCAATACTTTAAAAAAAATTAACTAGAGGTGTATAAATTGCCTTCTTATAAAGAAGCGTATGCTGCTACCCCCTCCCCCTTTCTGCCCCGAACCTAAAAAATTTTTTTAATGAGATTCTAACAAAAAATGTTTAAAAATGCTTTTTTAAATATATATAATAGTATAAAAAACTATTTTACCACAATACAAGATGTATCAGAGTATCCATTTTGTCATGTAAAGGGAAGGACTACCACTCTAACTTAAAAAAACAACACAAAAACAGCAAGTCTTTTGAATTAAAAAAAGTAATTAGCTATTGTCTTGGCTTTTAGTAAATGATTTATGTTTTGAATTCTATTTATGAATTAAAATAAATCATTTTTAATGATAGATATTATGTAAAGGTAAGTCAGAGCTTGAAAAGGATCTTTGAGCTTGAAAAGGATCTCACTTCTGCTACAGCATGAGGCTCACAGTGGCTGGTGAACTTTAATTCAGATAAAACTCAATTTTTTTCAGCCAATCGTTATCGCAATAATTTAGATCTTCCTATATTTATGAACGGTGATGTACTCGATGAGTCACCTACTCTTCATCTTCTAGGATTAACTCTTACTTCGAATCTTTCTTAGAAACCATATATCAAATCGGTTGCAAAATTAGCATCTGCTAAGGTTGCATCTCTTTATCGAGCTCGCCACTTTCTTACTCTGGATTCTATTCTCTATCTCTATAAATTCCAAATCCGGCCTTGTATGGAATACTGTTGCCATATCTGGGGCGGATCTTCTAATGATGCTCTTTCTCTTTTAGACAAGGTGCAAAAACGCATTGTAAACATAGTTGGACCTGCTCTTGCAGCCAACCTCCAACCGTTATCACATCGTCGTAATGTTGCTTCTCTTTCTCTTTTCTACAAATACTATAATGGGCACTGCTCTAAAGAGCTAGCGTCTCTTGTGCTATCTACTAAAATTCATTCTCGTGTTACTCGTCATTCAATTAAGTGTCATCCTTTTTCTGTGACTGTTCCTAAGTGCTCCAAAAACGCTTATTCGTCTAGTTTTTTTCCTCAAACATCAGTTCTTTGGAATTCGCTTCCTTCATCTTGCTTTCCTGATTCATATAACTTGCAATCTTTTAAATCGTCCGTCAATCGTTATCTTGCTCTACAAATTTCATCTTTTCTCTTACAGTAACTTCCAACTTTAATCAGTGGCTGCTTGCAGCCTTGTTGGAAGCGAAGATGTTTAAAAAAAAGTCATAGCTGTCTATCAAAAATATTGGCAAGCCACAAAGTATGCTGTACCTATTTGCGAGCCACAAAACTTGTGGTACTTGTTTGCAAGCCACAAAACTTCGTTACCTATTTGCAAGCCACAAAACTTGCTGTATCTAATTGCAAGCCACACAACTTGCGATACTTGTTTGCAAGCCACAAAATATGCAAAACCTATTTTTAAGCATTTTTACATTATTTCATATTCAAACTAAGAAAATATTAACTACTTTAATATGACATCAGGAGCTAGCTAGATTTTTTTTATCTCATGCTCGATACTTTTAATATTAGTTTCATCTTGTTTCGAGTAAGAAATAGACTTTGATAGACTTTGATGTGTCAGTATTATACCAATTGTGACAGAGTTTTCTGCCAACAATTCTTTCAGGGTTAGATTTGCAATTAGTTATTGTTTTTAAAAAAGAATATTTTTATAAAATATAAATAAGCATTAAAGTTTATCGAAAACAAAAACAATCATAAAGAAACATTTCAATTTATACATTTACAAAATGTATAAATTGAAATGTTTCAGCTAGTGCAAAACTTTGTATAGCCTTGCACTAGCTGTCACTTCCTTGAGTGTTGTAGTAAAATTAATATCTCTTATACTGTCAAACTAAGGCATTCTTGTCTGCATTAAGACAAGCAGAAGTCATTTTTATCAGTTGGTCATCAATTGAACGTAAAGTAGTAATTGATTTTAAAATATTCAGGAGCAGCTCTTTCCTAAAAAAATTTCTATTTCTAAAAAATAATGCAGCAGGATTAGATTTGCAATTAGTAATTGTTTTTAAAATAGAATATTTTTATAAAATATAAATAAGCATTAAAATTTATCAAAAACAAAGTCATAAAGAAACATTTTAATTTATACATTTACCAGGAGAAGATTGTGCTGTAGAAACTAAAAGTTAAAAAAGATGTAATCAAAAAAAAATAAAAAAAAATCAGGATTAAATCTAAAGTATAATTTTAATGAGACAGACTATGCACTGCTAATAAAAAAATAGTTTTTTGACTTACCAACCATAGCAGATGTAGATGCAGCTAAAAATAAAAACAAATAAAACTACCAAAATAGGTGAACTTTTTTGGCAAATCAAAACACTGCTGAAAATGAATTAGTGGAGAATGTAGATGCAACTAAAATCACGAAAAGATGCAATAAACAAACAAACAAAAGTTGAAAATGAGATTAAAAAACCTGCTGAAAAAGAATCGATTTTTAAACTTGTGTCAGATGAAACTGTGTCAGATGGAACTAAAATGCTATCCAAAAAAAGTGATAATGATAATAAATCTTTCACAAGTTAAAAATATAATAGCTTTTAAATTTACTAATCACAGTCGTTGAAGAAATGACTTGAGATAATAAATATTTGAATTAATCCAAAGCATGCATCTTTAAATTTCTACTCATATAAACATAACCGAAATTAAATAAACAAACATACCAGTGGAAAACTGAGTTGATAGGACTAAAACTAACAAGAAGCATGTATATCAAAACCAAACACCTTAAATTTGACTACAGTAAGTGAATAAGTAACAACCATCATATAAGTTTTGCATAATGTGTAACAACTTTATTGACTAAGTATGTAATGAAAACATAATTACCCAAGTAAACATTAGGAAAGGTTGTACGATGATTTAAACAATAACAAAAGATAAAGTATTTTATGAGTACAATTCAACAAGTAAATGATAAAATAAAATAAAAATTTTATCTTTTGTATTAAAATACTTTTAAAGCATCAACATATCTACTTTATTATGAATAACACCAAAAGTTATGTTATTCATGTACTTACGGAAACTCAAAAATTGATGAAATAATAAGCCCGCATATAAACAAGAAGGAAACAGAAATGTTTGCGTAATGATTTAAATAATAATAAAAAG
Source organism: Hydra vulgaris (assembly GCF_038396675.1). Lineage (NCBI taxonomy): Eukaryota > Metazoa > Cnidaria > Hydrozoa > Anthoathecata > Hydridae > Hydra > Hydra vulgaris. The sequence goes on along the minus strand of NC_088934.1, from coordinate 49,991,414 downwards.
ACGAAGTATTGTACAATAAATAAATGATAAAAGATTAACATACTTACTGTATTCAATGTAGATAAAGCTAAAGGTTAAAAAAAGATGTAAAGAACAAGAAATACATAGTTTGCGCCAACAAATCTAAACACAGTTGTTTAAAAAAAATATATTTTTCAAACTTACCAACCATAGCAGATGGTGACAAAACTTAAGGTGAAAAATTTAACTAAAATTACTTTGACTTTGGCATTAACTCTATACAGAGCTGAAAAAAATCTTTTTTAAATTTACTAACTGTGGCAGATGTTGATGAAACTACAAAAAAAAAGGTGTAATCAAATAAAATAAAAAAAGGGACTAAACTTTAATTATAACTTTAAAGAATAAGAGTATATAGGGCTAATAAAAAAATAGTTTTTTACTTACCTACTGCATCAGGTGATGATGAAGCTAAATTTAGAAAAAGTGTAATTTAAAAAAAAAACATTTTATGGCAACAAATCCAAGAAAACAAATCCAATAAAACAATTTTTTAATGAACAAAGAAAAGTAGTGCTGTAAATAACAAAGAAAATAATGGTGTAAATACCAAAAATAAGGTGTTATTTAAAAAAAGAGTCTTGAATAGGCTTAATCTAATCAATGATTTTTAAAAGTTTAACAAAAAAATACATGAAATAGAACTATACAAATGATAGAAAGTACTTTTTTTTATGCGTTATTATTAATCACTTTTAACTAAAAATACCACTGTATAGTTGTGCAATTGTTTCTTACTTGAGATTTCAAACCAAATTTCATATGTTGTTTAATTGATAGAACGTATAAAATCAACAACACATGGCTAGGATTTGATATGGACATAAAAATCTGTCTAATGCTTTAAAAAACAACCAATATCCACCTAAAATATTTGACACTGAAATTAAATTATTTGTTGATAAAAAGTTAAATCCATCTGTAATAAATAGTATTGATAATCATAATATAAGATATTATAAGCTTCCATTTGTAGGATTTTACTCAAATTTTACTAAATCTAAAGTTAATAAAATCATTAAAAAATATTGTAAAGATAATATAGTTAATTTAATTGTTGTTTACAAATTTTCTTATGCTGGATGTAATGCCAGTTATATTAGAGAAACCTCCAGACACTTAACAACAAGGATTCATGCGCATCTTACAAGTGAAAAACAATCTAATGTTTACAAGCATTTAATATCATTTGTTAATTGTAAAAATCTAGTTTTGTCTAGCGTTGTTTTGAACAGAAAAATGACATATATATGACTAATTAACAGGGCAAAACAATAATTAAAAAAAAAAATTTCTCAATTTTCTTAATAATAACTCAAATGTTATATTGAATTTTAAGATAATTCGTTATTCACTTCAAAAAGTCCTAAAAATAAACAGAGAGAAGAAGTTTTTGTGAAGGTTATTTTTATAAAAAGCAGGCACTTTTTTCATATTTTAGACAAAGAATGTTTCAGTAAAGTGTGTTGTTTTTTTCCTTCTTTTTATCAAGTTTTAAAAGTAAGGGGAGTTCATTTTTGTGGGGAATTTTATAGGGAATCTAAATCTACAAAATAAAAAAAAATAAAAATATATATTTTATTGGGGTGAATGCTTAGTTTTCAACAAAAAGATGACTAAAACATGAATAATTTAAGAGAAAAAATTTTAAATCAAAAAAAAATAAAATTCTTGTTTATTTGATAAGCTTAATATAAACTATTTAAAAAGTCAAAAAAATAAACACATAATTGGGGCTTTTGTGAAGGTTGCTTTTAGAAAAGTTAGTTGATTTTTTTATATTTTAGACAGTGAATGTTATCGTAGGGTGTGCTGTCTTTTCTAAAACTAATTATAAGTCAAACACTTTTATTATAACAAACAGTATATTATATAGTAATACATTATATTATTATATAATACTGATATCTTTATTAAGGTTTAGACATAATTAACAATTAATAGTTTATAAGTTTTATTTAAAATTTGTGAGTCCAACTAAGTTCTATTTAGCATTGTTTATGCTCATAAAACATCTACTGATTTCTTGTGCTCTTATATATCCTACTCACTTCCCATAGAAATATGTTTTTGCAAATGGTATTCAATTGGAATAAAATATGCCAAGGTCCCTCTAATGCAAACATGCAAATAAAAGCTTTGAAAGAGTAACTTTAGGTGAACCACTTATTGTCTTGCCAGATAAAATACTTAATGATCTTTCGGCTGATCAGGCTTACAAATACAGAATTGTAACAGCAATAAGGAGTGTTACATGAAAATTTAATAAACCTTGAAATTCTGTTCTGTTTCTCATGCCAGGTGGCTCACTACAGCTAACCATTTTTGTAGATTGTGGGTTTCAATTCATTTTCTAACAGAAAAAAATTAATTAATAAATTTATAGTTGGTGTGTATTTTTACCTTTATTTGAAACCTTGCTGGTTTCAAATAAAGGTAAAATGTTCCTGGTTAGATGGACCTCACCATATTTTATTCCAATTGAAAATTTGAACTAAAATATCAAAAAAAAAAAAAGAGGTTGTTGCAATAGAATGAAAACTGTTAAGAAATTTGCATGGTTCGCATTTAAGGAATGCATTATTCAGACTCTATTGTGTTCCAAAGATGAAAAGGAATGAAAATTAAGAGTGCAAATTGTGCTAGAGAGGTAAGAGATACTCAGTATAATGAGTTTCATAAAGAGTTTGCAAAACCCCATGCATATATACTGATGCTAATAAATTGACCAATAAATTTATCTAATTGAGTGGAAAGATTCAATATACGAACCACTAATTACCACAAACCCCACAACTCATGAGTTAAAACAATTTTTCACAAGCCTATGGTTTTTCCAGATTGGCGATGCCATTCCCAATCCATTGAACATTTGGATAAGCAGGTTATTTTTTATACAATTACAAGAATATAACTTATTTAAAATATTTTAATGACTGAATTAATTTTAATGTTTAATATAAGTTACAAAGGCTTTTTCAAAACATATTTCCATGAGAAGCGAGTAGGATAAATAAGAGCACAAGAAATCAGTAGATGTTTTATGAGCACAAACAATGCTAAATATCACTTATTTGGGATCGCAAATTTTAAATAAATCTTATAAACTATTAATTGTTAAATATGTCTAAAATTTAATAAAAATATTTGTATTATATAATAATATTATAAAATGTATCACTATATAATATACTGTTTGTTATAACAAAAGTGTTTGACTTACCAAATAATCAATTTTTTTAAAATTCAACATAACGATTATTGTGTTAATCAAAAATTTGAGAGATATATATTTTTTTTAAATTTACTTATAATTTTTTTTATTTTTTTTTTATGGTATCATAATTTTTATTGGTTTCTAACAATTCTATTTGTCTATTAATATTTCTCTGTTATGTCTTCAAGTTTTGATTTTATATTTTTATCGAGTTTTAAATTGTAATTTTATCTTTTAAAAATGTAGTATGTTAACTACGAAACATGTCAAGAATAAAAAATATCTTGTTTTCTTTAATATATATATATATATATATATATATATATATATATATATATATATATATATATATATATATATATATATATATATATATATATATATATATATATATATATATATATATATATATATATATATATATATATATATATATATATATATATATATATACACACAATTATCTACTGGTAAAAAATAAATTAACAAAAAATCGACTATTAAAAAAATAGAAATAAAAATAATTTATCAATGTTATAGGTCAAGTATAAGTGGGTTCAACAACTTTCTTGTTGTAACAAAAAAAGAAGCTGCATATACATAAAAAAATTAAAAGTACAATAAAAGCAATTAATCAATGCAATTAGTCAAGTATAAGGAGTATAATAATTAACTTATTGTGCTCACTTATACTTGAATTACATTAATTGATTGAACTGAAAGAAGCATCTTCTGCTTTATTAAAAGATAAAAATCTGCAATAAAAGCATTTAATTTATATGCTAAGTCAAGTATAAGTGAGTAAATTAAAGATATAATACAAGCAATCGATTAATACAACTATTCAATCTTTTCTTTGCCAAAAAGGCTCATACAGTAAGTCTAAAAAGAAAAAAAGCGAATAAAATTCTTATTCTATTTTTAAAATAACTTAATAAAACTACAAACCACTTATCCACTATTAGCAGATTTTGCTCCCTTCAGTGTTTGGGCAGCACTTGTTAAAGTTGTTGCTTTTAAAACTGTATTTCCTATAAGAAAATATGTTATCGCATTAAAAACTATACATTTTATGATATCACTAACTTATAACAGATTTTGTTATGCGTTTCATCATGGCAGTATATCACTTAGCTTGTAAAGACAACATTCTTGCTCTCAAAGAAGCCAAGTAACATTTTAGCAAAGTGCATCACTTTGGCTAGAAAGGACAACACTTATGCTTTAAACTAAGCCTAGTCACTTTGAAACCATGGAAAGAATATGAAGACTTACGAACTGTAGACATGTAACATTATAACACATAACACACATAGAAACACTTCAAATATAACATATATTTACACATTTATAACACATTAACACTTATAAAATATAAACCTATATATCCTTGACATATATAAATACATTAAATACCACACATTACCACGTAATGACACATAAAAGTATTTGAATATATAAATTAAGATAAATATATAAATAAGAAACATTTGCAAATACAACCTTATTTGCGCAATTTTTGTTCAATCACATACATTGCAATGCATGTTTATCAGCTATCAAAAAAAAAAAAAAAAAAAAATTTATTAAATGACCATGTTTGTTATAATATGAAAGCAAACTGATTTTCTGTAATTTTTATTAGTGATTGATATTTTCAAAGTTATTTTAAATCTCTCAGAAAATCTGTATTAACCTAGATTTTAGTAACAACTAACTGTAAGTAACTGGTTTCCAGTAACAAAAGTTGTTTTGTTTAGTTATTTACAAATAAGTTGGTGTTTAATAGTAAAACAATATTTGTTTATCGATAAGTACATTTGTAACTCCAACATTGTTTGTGTAGCATTTATTAAATGACATACCTTAATGTTTATCATTTAAAAAAAATAAGCTTATGAGTAATCTTGTTCTTGAACATGCAACATAGAGTTGACCGTGTGAGAAGCAAGGGTTTTTGAGATAAATACCAACTTTATCAAAAGTTTGACCTTCAAAAGTTTGACATTTATCAAAAGTTTGACCTTTAAGAAGACCAAATTTTGAAAAAAAAATAATACAGATTAATATATTCAAAATACAATTGACAAAGGACTTGAAAGTGACACTATTAAAATGCATGAATTGGATAAATTACCTGTTTTTAAATGTTACTTTACTAATTTAAAAATAACCTTAAGTTTACCTTTACTACAGAATTTTAATTCTTCAATTTATTATCTAATGTAAAGGTTTTAGAAATTATAACTGATTAAGCAGAAATAAACTGAATAAAGATTTAATTTGATCATTATCAGCGATTATTTTCAATACAACACAATAATCTATGACTAAAATATGAGTAATTCTAATTGATAATAATTAACCAAAGTTTGATTTATTTAAATAAATATGTAAGTTATTAAACTAAATTTTAGCAAATCGACTCTACCATTTATTATTATTTTTTTCTTAAATGGCGGTAACACAATGGTATATACAATTAGAATGGATTGATGGAAGGTGTTGTCATATATAAAACATCTTTTATCCAGATAGAGAAGTTGCATATACAGCTGGACATAAGTTAAGCATCAGAGTCATTGATATATAATGACTCTGATGCTTAACTTATGACTCCATCGGTTGATGAAAAACTTGTACTAATCTCTTCCTGGTCTAACGTTTGAAATCAGATGAGAGTGATTTCAGTGTTGCAAATAGTCGCATAACTAAAGTGATGACACCATTGTAAGTTTTCCCAAAGCCTTATTCGGTTAATTTAATAAGGGTATACCAGAGTTGATTCGAAATGATGCAGCAATCTTATGTTTAAACTACTAGGGTTTTTTACTTTCTATGATTTACTAAAAATGATTATGTTACATGCATAACGAGGTAGAAATTAGGTGAAAACACATATGTAATTAGGTGAGGTAGAAATTAGGTGAAAACACATAAAAAATAAATTTTGTATTTTTTTAGATCAGTGAATATATTCATTTTATTATTATGATGAAACTTAGAAATAAGTGACATTGGCAGTGGCCACACTACAAACAAAAAAACAAATGTTAGTTAGATACTCTGATTTATGTTTTAGTTCAAGTGACATCAAATTTGTAAGAGATATTTTTAAACTTGTATGTAGTGAGTGAGAGTCTTGAAAATAGCTGGAGTACCAACTTGATCGGACAATTTGTGCTTTTTATTACTTTCAGAATTGTTGAAAAAAAGTCAAGAATAAATAATATAAAGCAATCAAGTTGAAATGTTAAAACTGAAAAGCATTAATCTTTAGATTTTTTGACAAACTTAAACTACTTAGTGGTATTGCAGCACTAAATGCACATGAAAAATTGCTTATATTGCATAGATCGAAATTGAAAGAAAATTGGGCATTATATGAAGATCTAAAGAATATAAGAAAATATTACATGACATATTACATGAATATAAGAAAATATGACATGATATGGCATTGATTTAAATGATTCAAAATTTTTAGAACGCCAATTAGAAAGACAAGCAAGTATTTTACAGAAAAGTCAACCAAAGTTCAAAAACTGAGTGACGTTGAAGTCAGTGAATTACTTCATAGTGTTGAAGTTACTTCATAGTGTTGAAAAAAATAAAATTAGTACTAAATTTAATCCTCTACCTCCAATGGAAAGAAAAATATGTTTAACAAAATCAATTGGAGTATCACCAAATTAGCTTTGATAGACTGATATTGTTTATCAGTTCACTAACACAGCTACTCTTTCAATCCACTGTTATCTGCAAAAGTGGGTGTCTTAATGATATGTCTATATCATTATCAACTTAATGGTATGTCTATGTTATTATCAACTATTCATTGTCAAAGACAATGAGATTTAATGCGCGGGAGAAAAAAATGCTATCAATTAAAGCTGACTAAGAAATTAACAAACCTTAAAAGGCAGTTTTGCACTGGGATTTTATTTTTCTCAATAGATAGTTGATAGTGGCCTAATAGGGTTATGCAACATAAATATAGGTTTAAATCTTATGTCTATTTATTAAGATATATTATTTTTATTTTTTGTATCATAATGTTATGTTTTTCTATAAATAGTTCTAGCGACAAGTTTTATATGATCTATTATTATTAGATACCATTGTTTTAATAATTTTTTTGTTATAATTTTTTTTATTTTTATATAAACTTTTTATTATGCAGTACTACAAAGGTTTTTGTTATATATCACAAGTAATGATATCAATAATGAAACATTTTATTTGACCTCTTGTTTATTCTTTCTTTTGATGATATGCTATCTGTAGCGACATAAAAAGTTTTTTTTCTTAATCCTTTCACTTTATTTAAACGTTTTTGCTGTATTGGTCTTGATGATCCAGTCTCAAGTATAATTATATAATAGCTGTAATTTTCTAAGTTTGAATTTTTGAGTTTATTTTATTTTATGACATGTTTTATTTCTTAATTTAGTAAATAATTTTTATTATAAACATAGAGCACTCAACTTTCATTTTGAATTTCATTTAGGAATGTTTGAAATAAAGGATGTATTCGCTATTGAAAAAAACAACCTTATAGCTGTATTTGAAACTTTTCCAAAAGAATATGAAATATCTTTTGAATTATATTTAACTAGTTTTATAAATCAATGGACAAACGTACTTCATTTCACAATAGGTGGTGATAACAGTATATACGGCGACAGAGTATTCAGTTTTCTTTTTTTCAACAATTTTGCCCAAATTACTTCATCAATCAATGGAAATTATCATGTAAATATGCTTTCTTCGCCATTAAATTTGATGGAATGGAATAAATTCTTCATAAGTCTTTCTTTGTTGAACGGTATCTACACTTATGTCGTCAAAATGGATGACGCAGTTATCATTACATCACAAAATACCAATGCGCAACCTTTTGAGTATGTTAGACTATATTCAAGCGATCCCTGGTATCTTGCACAACCAGGATACATAAGAAACTTAGTTGTGTCAAATGTAAATACTAGTAAGAGTTTTAATATATATATTTTTTTAATGTAAATGCAAGTTAGAATTCGGTATTTTTTTATCAATTTAATTATCAGAATTTCATAATTTCATTTCAAAAAACTCAGAGGTTTGAAAATGCATATAAAATATTGTATAGGTATTTATGAAAAAACGTTCACCAAATGTTTAAAGCATCTCAATTAGTTTGAGGCCTGAAAATTAATGAAATTATTTTTAAAAAGTTTAGTATCTTTTTATATACCAATATTTGTAAACAATTATCTATTTAAGATGCTGATTCATCAAATACTAATGTGTCTTATGATGTAGCAACATTGTGGTATTGTTTATAAATTGTATATGTATTTTGGATTTATTAGCTATTGATTATGTTGTGATTTGACTTTTAATGATGAGGTTATGTTGCAATGTGAATTTTAAAAATGTGATTATGTTGTGGTATTGTTTTTTAAAATAAGGTTATGTTGTGATACGATTTTTAAAATGGTGGTTATGAAGTATGGTTTTTAAAGATGTGGCTTTGTTGTGCGATGATTTTAATAATAATTATTCATTTAAAGTAATTCATTTAGCAATAGATGGTAATAACAGTAAATACGGTGACAGAACTTTAAGTTTGTTTTTTGTAAACAATATTGTTCAAATTAATTCATCAATCAATGGAATAACTGATTATATAACATAGCTTTCTTCAACATTTATTCTGATGGAACCGAATAAATTTTTCATAACTCGATTTCTGTTGAATCTACAATTATGTTATCTAAATGGATAGTGCAGTTATTATTACAATACAAAATACCAATCTGCAATCTTTTAAAAATGTCAGAGTATATACTAGGGATTCTTGGTATCTTGCACAACCAGGGTACATTAGAAAATTGAGACAAATAGAAATACTTGTTTTAATCTTTTTTTTCTTTCTTAAAATTAAATGCAGGTAAGAGTTTGATATTTTTATCATTTATAAAAACACAGATTAGGATGTCAAAAAAAAAAATTTTAACGTCTAAATTTTATTACCAAAATAAATTTTCAGAAATTTTACGGCTAATTTTTTGAAATTATTCTGATGGAAGTAAATTTAAAAATTTTAAAAGCAAAACATTAATCTCAATTTGTTTGAGACCTAAAAGTTAGCGTAACCTATTTTCACAAAGTTTAGTCTTTAATTATTTACAAATATTTGTAAACAATTATTTTTCAAAGCTGCATACTCTCAAGTCCTTAATCCAAGGAAAGGCTGAGAAAGATATGTTATTAATTTTTACTTATAATTAACAAAATATTTATATTTCATAACTAAGAAAAAATTTTTTCGTGAAAATCAAGCTTAAAAATTAAAATATAATTGTTTCAGTCATTGATAAAAACAAAACCTTTCAGTGTAAACAGGCTTTAAAAATCATTAACCTGGTAAATCTTGATTTGTTGAAAATGAGCTTTTAATTTATTTCTTACCAAAGTATAAAACTTTTATTAGCATATTAAATCTTATTGAAATTATTATAAAACAGCTGTTAAAAAGTCCTCAATTGCAATATTGGTCATGTGAAAATTAAAACCAAGCTAAGTAATGAATGTAAGATAATATAGCATAAAAGTTCCTTAATAATAGTAATAATATGAAAATCAGCGGATAAATCATATAAAAAATATTGTAATAAGATTAACTAAATACTAAAATAAGACCAGATAAATTTGAGCCAAATGAGTGGTTAAAAAATTATTTTAGGTGATATAACAATAATATAAGTTGTGATATAAAAATGACGTACGAAGCGGGAAAAAATATTGTTTAGAAGTAAAGTCTTCTCTACGGTTCAGATTTAAAGGTAACTTTGAGACCATATCTAAATCGAAATTTACGAAAAAGTAAAGTTTTTTCTATGGTCCGAATCTAACGTAATTTTGAGACCATAGCAAAACAACAACAAAAAGACGTCGCTCAACAAAACATGTTAAAAGCCGCTAGTCAAAAAGAATCGCTCTTATATACATACATATATATATATATATATATATATATATATATATATATATATATATATATATATATATATATATATATATATAAATTAGTAAAAACTCTAAATTTTGATTACTTCAACACTGTGTTTCACCATCAGTAGGTTCTTCCTGATTTCCTGAAATTTAGATAAGTGTTTTTACTTATTTATTATTGCTCTGTTCTTTTAGAACATTGAGCACTCTATTTGTAGAATACACTAACATAATTTATAAATATATATATATATATATATATATATATATATATATATATATATATATATATCAGGCCTTGTTATGAGATTTGCGTCGAAATGAGTTTATTGCGTCGTTATGAGTTATATGCGTCGTTATGAGATTTGCAACGAAAATGCGTAACGCATTTCTAAGTAACTCAACTCAGCAAATATATTTTGCATCGTTAGAAGTTATATTGCGTCACTATCGTCTTTTCAAGTACCGCATTGTAATTAAAGTTATTTTATTAACGTGTTAAAAATCATACAAACAGTTTGTTTTTTTCTCACTATAACAAAAGTTACAAATAAAATCTAAGTTCTTATTAAAAAATTCATTTTTGTTATTTTTTTCAAATATGAACTAAATTTTATTTTGAAAAAAATATTTTTTTCATGAAACGTAAAATATTTGTTTATTTTCTTATGATTTTATATTTGGTTTTTGGTTATTTTATTAACTGTTAATAAATTTTTACTTATTTAATTTGTGAACTCTTTTTAATAATGTTTTTAAACAATAGTTTTTTTTTGTTATTTATCAGTTACCGATAACATATTCGTGATCATAATTTATTTTCATAAATTAAATGAACGTCATTAAAACTTTACGTTATTGAATTAACAATAAACAAAATATCTTATTAATAAAATATTTACATCAAAATAAATCGTGCATTTTTTAAACTATTATGACTAAAAATAATTTTTATATTTAAAAGGAATTTATATATTTAATTCCTTAAGATAAAACTTAAAACACTTTATTTTTTTTAACTAATTTTTAATAAAAAAAAAAAAATTATGAAACAAACTGTTTCTTTAACAAAAAAATCTATTAGTTTACAATTGTGGTTAAATGCTTTTACTTACGACTTTATTTCTTCTGAATAAACGTCACGTTAACGATAATCAAAAGATAATTTAAATATTCTAAAAGATATAAGTTTTTGCGTAGCGCAAAACTGCTGAACGCGTAGTCAAATCGCCTTTTCGCAAGCAAAATGCGAGCTGCGTAACTCAATCACACATGATAACCACATTTACATAACATACAAATCTATATCTACATTCATTTAAACTGCATAATAATTTTTAATGTCCATTAAACTGTCTTTGCATTTTTTTCCAAGTTCATTTTCATCATTTCAATGTTTTAAAGTCATTTTGTTATTATATCAACTTTTTTTTTGCTTACTTAAAAGTAATCTATGTTATTACTTAAAAGTTTTTATTATATTATTTCGGCCTGCATAAAAATGTTAGAGTTCAAACAAAGATAGTTTATCTTATAAAAAAACAAAAAGCATGCAAACAGTGTAAAAAGGCTGTATGTGCATAAGGGTGCATAGGAGTAATGTGTAAGTCCTTGCTGTTTATATCGTTCAGTAGAGTCTTGTGTTGTTAGTAACCAGCGTAAAAGATTTATCTCTTAACTACACCAAGCCAGCCCTATTATACTCCAGCAAACCATGATGGATTAAACACCTATGCATGGATTTATATCTGACTTATGACTAAAAAACTAGCCCATGCGTCTTCCAGAGACAAACAACTTCTTTCGCAATGACAGTAATTGTGACATGGAAAATAGTTGTGCTCAATGACCGTAACACTAACCCTTACAGGCTAGGCCCAATATTATTTAAAAACTTTGGCATATATATAATTCTGACATATATAAAATTCGCCGAATGGTCACCCACAAGCAGTGAAAGCCTGAGGGAAGAAATGAAGTACATTAGAATAAAGAAGAATTGTTTTTCAAACAAAGCATATTTTGATAGTTGTCAAGACAAAAATAAAGATTAATAGAGGAATATTTAAAAAATAAATAAGACAGACAATGCACCTAAACAATACTAACAATAATAATAAAAAATAAATTGTTATATGAATACTAATATGAACGAAGATATACAAAAAATAAATAAAACAAAAAATAGATTACAAAAATAAAAAGTATGCATACAACAATGAAAGGCCTCAGAATGGGAAAAAAAACATTAATGCTAATGTGTAAACATAATTTGTGTAGTGATTAAGTAATAAACATCTCCTCAGAGTCTCATCTATTATTACTGGTGTTTCGGTGAGGATCAGTACTAATAACTAGTTTATCCCGTCAGACAAACGTCATTGCCACTTATGCTTTACCATGTGACTTATGCCATACCGCCGGTAGAAAAAACTAAGCACAATAAATTAAAGTTCAAATAAAAAAAACGCCAAAAATAAAACTAAAACAACTAAAGTGTGCAAACAGAAAATACTAATAAATTTTCCCCTAAGACCATTTAAACCACATAGGTAGTTCCAGCACAAATAAACCAAAAACAATCAAATGGCAATGTACCCAATTAAAAACCTTTTTAAAATTAAATAAAACACAATAAAGTCTTCAAAAAACTCCAACGCTGTCATAAATACTTCATTCGAATTTTGTTAACCAATCTAAAGTGTAAGAAAATGTTTAGTACTTGTATATTGTTATTGGTCAAATACCAATTTTACTTTTTTATATTGAATGTTCATAGCATTCAACTCATTTCAATCTCTGCATTTAACTTATTTCAATCTCTGCTTGTTAAGACAGCATCAATACTTATTTAAACAGCTTTTTTCACTTCGATAACAATTTTCACTACATGTAGTATTTTGTTAATTTAGTAAAGAAATTACTAACTAATAGTTGCATTAAACTGAGAAAAGACTTGAATACTTTGTCAAAAGTTATCTAAAAGCAACTTTAAACTGAGTAGGTGAAGTTTTCCAAAATTTTTGATTATAGGTACTTATGATATAAAATTTTGATTTATTGTTTGCCAACTATGGGTGGGTTTTTCTTTTATCACATCTTTAAAAATAACACAAATTAAATTAAAAAAATTATAAGTGTACCATACCATGTGTTTTAATCTGTTTTGGCTGGCATTTCTACTGCGTAACAATCTTTTTGTTTCACCAGTAAACAAAAGTCATTGAAGAATGACACAATAATGAGGACTTAGCTTTAGTTAAAGACATATAAGAAGATTAATACTATAACTTTTAGACTGAATCATATTTTATGCTTTTAATATTTACTTATAGTATTACTTATACTAATAATATAAGTAATTCTGTAAGTATTAATACTACTTATACTAGTTGTATGAGTAATAATGAATAATAATTGTGTATTAATTAATAATTTATTTAATATACAATTATTAGTTATTGTATAAGTAATAATATGTCAATAGTATATAATATGATTCAGACAAAAAGTAAAGTAAAAATAGTATTATCAAGTATTACATTATAGTAATACTTTTTTTAATGTCCTTTTAAAAGTAAAAATTATAATGGTTAAAATTAAATTTACTAATGTAAATTTTATTTTAATTATGCTACCCGAGAAACTCTGGGGTATATTTATTTATAAACAAAGATAACTTTAAATTACTTTCCTCTAAAAGTTAGGTAGTTTAATTAACTTAAAATTAATATAAATATTCAATATATATAATAAAGTTTTATGTATTTATTAAATACCCTATCTTTGTTTATAAACATAAAATAAACAAACTTTATTTCAAAAACTTATTTACAGTTTATTTATATTACTATTAAAAAATTAATAAACATAATATTTACAAACTAAGTATATATAAATTTAAATTTTTTTTGAGTTTTAAAGAAAGAAGTTTAGATGTATAAAAAAATTGTCTTCGAGTTAAAATTTTATGCAAAAAATATTTTAATTAAATACTACATTTTTTTAACACTTTATCTGAAACTAAAACTTTTTCAAATTTAAAAAAAGTTTAATTTAGAACTAGTTTAAAAAATAACACCTTTTACCCAATCACATGAATGAGTTAATATCACTATTCATAATTTAACGCATTAAGTAATAACATAAAAACATTGACAGTATTTTAAAAATCCACAATGGTTTCTGAGTTATCTTTCTAATTGATAAAATAACAAACTCTCAGAAAGCCTTTATTCATTATGAATATGATTTGAAAATCGCTGCATAGGTTCATATATATATATATATATATATATATATATATATATATATATATATATATATATATATATATATATATATATAATTTAATTTTAGCATCTTTTTCAGATCATTCTTTTTTTGCTCTGTCTAGTCACTTTGATTGAACTTGTAAAACTGCCTGGTTTAGGCATAGTAAACATAATTTTTTTATAACTTCCTTGTTTGTTTTTTTTTATAACGGCTGTATGAAATTATTTATTTGCATATGAATTTTAGAACCAATAAGATGTGTGCATTAATTTGGAGTGATGTTGTTCTTGAAAAAGGTATTTTTTTAAAATAAAAATTTGTTTGCAACTTTTTAAAAATCTTTATAATCCAGCGAATACATTTGAATTATTTTAAGTGATTTTTTTCTGTTTAATGTGAGCAAAAGTCTCATCGTGATATATCATTAATTTGAGCTAAAGTCTCATTGTGACACGTCGTTAATGTGAGCAAAAGTCTCATTGTGACACATCGTTGTCTCGTTGTCTTCCGACACTAAATAAAATTTTGCATATTAAAACTAATGACTACTACATCATCCAGCTGATTGTTACAGTCACATGTTCTTTTGTCACGCATTGCTATTTTTCCCTGCAAATGGATTTGATATATCTCTTCCATGCCTTTTCTGAATTTGATTATTCTGTATATTGATTATATTTGTCTTTTTTTGGTTTATGGAAACTTAAATTAAGATGAGACTTAAATATGAATCTAACGAGAGACACTTTAACTTGCTTTATTTCTTGCATACTACTATTTTTAATAGAGAGCTGATACATCTTTTCTACATTCAGATTCGAGGCTAAGTACTGTCTGGTGCTTGAAGACCTACAATAGCTACTATCAATTGTCAGGAATAAATTTATAAAATGAATCACTTTTTTTTTTTGTTGATTTTTTTTGAATTTAGGACAATTTTTAAGATTATTGAATCGATTCTATTTAACTACTTTATTAAAGTCATTCTCGAAGGCCAACACTCTTCTTCATTTCTAGTTTAGCATTTGAATCAATATCTTTACTGTATTGACAAGGTTTGACAAAGTTTTTAAAGTGTTTAAATTGTATCGCACAACCACCAGAAACATACTTCACACATTCTAAATCATGTAGATTTTTCTAGTTATTTCTTCTTAATTCTTTTAATTATAACCTGTGTCATGAATAATATTTTCTGAAAAGTAACAAAAAATATTTTGTTTGAGAAGTTTTTCCACTTAAAGTTATAGTCAACTATAATTTTAAAAAGTGAACACTAACTTCTGTTCCAGTGATAACTTTGAACTTCGTCATGAACAACAAATTGATAATTTTAAACAAAATCTCCTAAAGCTAAGAATCATTTTTAGACTTTTTTTATAGTTTTTCAATATCTATTTTAAAACATTTCACGTTTTCAATACAAAAACAAATAATAAAATCTTTAAAACATGTATTTCACTTTTTTTAATTGCATCAATTAAAAATTGTGTCATCCATCAAATATGATTGCATTAATTAAAAACTTTGTATTTTGGTGATGTATGCGCACACATACATTGAGTTTCTAATGCATTAATTGTAATGCACCAATCAGGTTTCACAGTAAAAAAATTTGAAAAACTAGCCTCGAGTTTCTATCCTCGAGGATAGTTTCTTTTAAATACAAAAAATGAATTTATTAAGATTGAGTAGTAGTAACCTTGTTTGAACAAGTTGGTTTTTCTTAGCATTAACAAATTCTTTCTTGAAAACTTAACATTATAATATAAGTTGATTGTTTCTGGTGAAATAGGGTTTTTAATTTTTTTTCCTAGCAATAATAGAATTAATTGCACATATTAAACATGTACTTTATGGCAATGAGAGTAAGTTACAAAAAAATTTTTTTTACATAAAATGTCTAGCTCATCATTATCATTTGCTAAAGAAACTATTTTTGCAAACTTTAAAAGTAGTTACTTTAGCAAATTATATTTTTCATTCCTCCTGCAAATTAAAATTTTTATTAGTTTCTCCTCTTCCAACCTGAGTTTACATATAAATTATTTTTTGTAAAACTTTTGCTAAGTTAAGAGAAATTTGTACATTGTTTGAAAAACTAAATTTAAATAAGTTTAAAAATTAACTAAAAACATAATCATGAATAACAATGAAATATATTTCTTTTATTTTACATATTAATTCTACTGTAACTATAATCAAATTTTTTTTGTGTAAATACAACTCCCCCCTCCCCCAACTAGTCTCACAACCTCAGATTTTCAAAAAAATTTTCACTTCATCTTATTTATTATGACTTTATTCCCTGTTTACTTTGCACACAAGTTTTATGACCGAGTCAAGTTGTTTTTATTATGTTTGTTAGAAATCCTTACTAAATTTGGGTCATTATCTTTTCTATAAAAAATATCCTTAAATTTAAATTGAATTGAAATTATACCTATATCTCATTCTTGAAATCCACAATGTACACTACTAAAGGTAAACAAAACAATTTTAATATTCAAAATTACTTTTAAAATAATTCTTATAATCTGAGTATTTCTACTCTCTGAACACATTTAGTGCAGACAATTAGGGTTTTGGAAATTTGAAAATTTCTATTTATTGAGTATAAACTAAATTCAGAATATATGTTGATGCTCCACCTCCACAGTATAAAGGTTGAAAGAGTATCTGTCTGAAAGGTATTTGTTAAAAGCACATGAACTACGTCAAGGTTCCTTCTTATTCGTGTGTACAATTTTTTATGTGAAACGATTGAAGGCATATGACAGAAAAATAAACCATCAAATAGCAAACTGCTAAACCCTGCACATTTTTATTCTTGGATTACATATAAAATGAGTATATTACAGCTATACCCTGTAGTGGATCAAGCTTTTTGGGCCCATTTAAAGAAAGAGGCTTCTTTATATTATTAATCAAAGAATTTATTTTCTAAGTTTCTTTTAAAAATATATATTTTTCTATGAACCAAAGCATCCAAAACTGTATGACCCTGAGCTCTAGCACTGGCAATGTAAATCACAAGAAAGTATGCAAATGTTTTTAAAACTTTAAAATGTTATTTTAAAAAATATACCTACTGAACACAATCCACATTTTTAGATAAATAACAGATTTAAATAACGCCATCTTCAAAATGTTATTAAAAGAAAATATTTACTTACCACTGGTAATTAAACCATAATATTTTGGATGTTGGAATAAAACGTTGCATTAACATACAATTCTATTAAGGTAAGAACCCGTAAAAACCAACAAAAAATTTCTTTTTTAATTTGAAACTTAAATAAACTTGATGACTTAGTCATACATAAAAATCCTTTTTGATAGAAACTCCATATAATAGGACAACGATATGCAATGCCATATTCAGAATATTTATTAATGTTTTAAGGCATATATATATTATAAGGCATATATAATAATTATTATATATGTTTATATGTGTTACTTATATTAGCTCTTTGATAATAGTTTTCATTTCTGTTTATTTCAAACTTGTTGTTAAGGTTTTTAGGTGAGAGATTATTGTTGAATCGATTCGTAAAAATTAAATGATGATAGATATTTATTTTAAAAATTATCCTTCATTTTCATATCATTCATTATAGGTTTAGGGTGTTCATGCTTATTTTTAGAGTAAATGATTCTGCATGCATGTTTTTGTAAACTATAAATATTTTTAAGTTTTGATGCTTGAGTACTTGCCCATGATATATTTGTATAACTTCTAAATTTTGACTCAAAGAACTTTACTATGCTAACTGCAAAATCCTTATGCAAATTATTGGCTTGTTTATCAATTTTTTTAAGTTGCGCAACTAATTTCCAGACTTTTTTATACCTGTCTTCCAGACTTTTTATACCGGTCTTATACCTGATTTCCAGACTTTTTATATCCAGGTCAGATCAGGCAGATCAACAACTTAGTTCCATAATACTTTATGGCATAATTTAATTTTTGTCAATTAAAGTGATTTAAATCCACACCTTGCACCGAGATTAGATTAGGCAAAACTTATTTCTAACGCATAAAAAAGCTATAATGCCTGATCATAGTTAGTAACACTCTTGTGCTTATCGCAGTTAAGTTACTGTCAGCAACGATGTAACTGTGAATAATAAAAAATACCTGATGAATTTCTAAAAGTAAAGTAAATTACATCTTAATAGTAATATAATATTCTGCCTTTGGCGGCTGCTGTCGTACCCTAGATCCGCCCCTGATAACTATTTTAGATTACCTTTTAAATCACTTTTTTTTTTTTTGCTTGTGTGATCCAGTTTTGTGGCAATTAATGTTGAGAATTTTTTCTCTGTCAAATTTCACTGTGTTTAATATATTTTTTATTTATAATATCAATCTATATAATAATACTAAACTTAATAGTAGTACCCTTTTCAAGCCTGTTTGACACAACTCTTGGCCATTGCAACCGAGGTAATGGCGTGAAAGAGCAGCAGCTTTGTTTTTTAAGACGTTAGCAAAAGTGTATGCAAATATTTAACGTACGTAAACGTCAAATTATGTAATGTTAAAACATACTAAAACATATATCAAGTTTTACAATTTTACTTCCGCTTGAAAACTGCATTTCTTCAATCTCTCCTTAATTTCTCTCCTTAATTTTGATCTATAGCATTTATTTCCATTAAAAATAATAATTATTTAGTTTTAAAATTTTGCAAGTCAATGTGCCAGTGTGGTCGAGTGGTTTGCACGCAGAGCTTCTGAACAAAGAAGCCATGGTTTGAGTCTTATTACCGGTGACTTTATTTTTATTAATTTATCAAAATTTTTTAAAATAAAATATACTTGTGAAGTTTTATAGAGATTATATACAAACATATGTAACAATATTATACACTTTAACAAATGAAAAGATTTTTAAAAAGCTAAAAGTTCTGAAAAAATCACAAAATGGGGGGAAACTTTTTGTGTTTGTGTCATGATTGGAATACTTATGTTAATTTAGTTTTTTCATTTTTTTACAACTAAGTTGAGTTCGTGCAAGGAAAATGAGTATAACAACATGTTTCATACAGAATAAAAAATCTATAGAACTATAAAGTTGTTTTTGTAATAGCATTTTAAATAACAAAAATTAAAAAAAAAAAGCAAGCTGATAATTTAGCCACCCGAAGACCTCTCCTTTTTTTTTAAACAATAAGTAGTTTTAATAAGTAGTTTTTTTTTTTGAACATATTTGAAAATTCTAATTTTATATTTAAAATAAACCAATTTATTAAATTTATTATTTCTAAAAATAATTAAAAGTTTAAATTATTTAATATTGATATAATAATGAAATTTAGAGTTTTAAAGCTATTTTACCACACCCCTGTTAAACATTCTAAATCGAGTGCGCAACAGCGACAGAAGTTAGATAACCATCAAAATAGTATACTCCATTATTTTTTGGCTTAATGCTAAGTTACACTAATGAACACAACAACAACAAAATTTTTCCTGGCAGAGTTGTAAGTTAAATAAAAAATCAAAATAGCTCATTAAGTTTAATGAATATCATCACCTAAAAAAACTTAAGATCTTCTTTTTTAAAAGTAAATTTAGAAATGCATAATTTATGAATGTTCCCTTTGCGTTTTATTGTTTATAGTTTTTAATGGTCTAAGATCATCTTATTTATGCCATTTGTATAGCATTGCGTACAAACGTCTGTATGTATAAATGTCTTTAGCATATGTTGAGTTTGCAGGCAGTATATGGAACAATGGTGTATAATAAATCTATAAAAATGAGAAAACTTTTGAATTTTATTTTGACAATTGGAAAATGTTTTTGATATACTATTATTTTTTGCTATAAATGTTTCTATAATTATTATAGGCATATACTATAATAAAAATTTGCTATAAATATTGCTATAAATACAGCAAGATTGAAAAATATTCAAAATTTAACAGGGAGGGTTTTAATTCCCTAAAGCAACACTGATGACAGGGCACTATACCACTGAGCTCTCAATGATATGCGTTTAAGAGAAAAACAAACCTTATTACAAATCTCTTATAAGCTCTGGGTATGCAGAAAAGGTGCGCATGTTTTTTTTTGCTCTTAAAGCAATTTTTCGAAATGATTTTTTTAATGTAAATATATTGAAGTAAAAAAATAATAGGTATAGAAATGATCATTGTGGAATAGATAAGTATAGAAATAGGTTTAGTAAAGACCCGTATTTTATAGGTCCGAAAAGTTAGGATATACATATAAGGAAAAATAGACTTACAAAGTCCTGTATTTTTACGGGTCAGATCAGCTAGTAACTAAAAATATATTTAAACAATAAAATTCTTGCATATTTTATCCAACAATTCTAACTCAAATTTTCAAACTACCATAGTGTTTATTCAAAAAATTTAATTTATGAATTTCAAATTTTCAAACTACCATAGTGTTTATTCTAAGTTTAGAAAGGTAAAAAAAAATTTTTATGTTTCTAAATTTAGAAATAATTTATCACTAATAAATCATTTTTATGTGATAAAAAAATCTACAGAGAAAGGGAGAAGAAATTGCCCCTACCATTGCCCCTTTAGCTGACAATGAATGGGCGTTCTAAACTGATTAATAAAGAACACTTTATTAAAGTTTTAATTATAAATGTTGTTTTAAAAACATTCTATCTCCTTCGTTACAAAATTTAAGTGTTTTGAAATTCTTATGAGATGTTATTTTTTGAATGCAAACTTTGATTGATTATTTTCTTTTTAAATTTTTGTTTTAGGTGCCCCAAGTAAACCTAACAGTTTTGTAACAGAGCACTGTGGAAGAGCGTTTAACTAGGATGTTCACTAGGCATATTTTGCGCCATAGATATCTATTGCGCAAAACATGCTCACAGCTCGCTTCAAATTTTGCATCTTTTAATTTTAAAGCAAGCACTCTAACTACTGGGCTGTGGTTGCTAAATATTACAATTTTTTAAGTAAATCTAAGAGAAAGTCATGATATACAATTAACATTTCTTTCAAAGCTTATTGGTGGCAACCTCTGTTATAGCTCCAAAAGTCAATAATTTATGTCAGTAATTTTGAATGAAATAGGATAAGCAAGGAATTTCTTAAGACTATCAAGTCCCTGATGTAGTATTTTTGAATTCCTCGAGCAAACATTGATTTTGGATTCCAAATTTTAGGAAAATTTTAAATATGGATTTAATTTTGGATTCCAAATTTTAGGAAAATCCTTCGAGCCATTATCAAAATATTATATGTCAAAATTGCTTTGACATAATATTTTGATAATGGTTTGGAGGATTTTATCTGTCTCATCTACAATGCTTTTAAAAGAAATGAACCATTCCTTAAAATCATCTAGACCATTCAAAAATGGCTACAAAATAATCAAACAACCTGTTAGTAATTTTAAGGATTTATTTAACTTTGTTTGATATTTATTTTATGTTGTATTTGTATCAAACCTACACAAAGTAACAAGTAAAAAATATATCAAAATTACATATCTGTTTTATATTCAATAAATGGATGTTCTAAACTGATTAATAAAGAACACTATAATGAAGTTTTAGTTAAAAATATTGTTTTCAAAACATTCTATCTCCGTTACAAAATTTAAGATTTTCAAAACTCTAATGAGATGTAATTTTTTGAATGCTTACTTTGATTGATTGTGCCCCGAGTAAACCTAACAATTTTGTAACAGAGCACCGCGGAAGAGTGTTTAACTAGGATGTTCACTTAGCACATATTGCGCCATAGATATCTATGACGATAAATATGCTCAGAGCTCGCTTCAAACTTTGCATCTTTTAATTCTAAAGCAAGCGCTCTAACTACTGCGCCGCGGTTGCTAATTATTACAGAGAAGATTTATTAACTTAATTTTTTTAGTAAACCTAAGAGAAAGCTATAACCTCTGTTATAGCTTCAAAAGTCAATAATTTACGTCAGTTATTTTGAATGAAATAGGATAAGCAAGCAATTTCTTAAGACTATCAAGTCCCTAATGTAGTATTTTTAAATTCCTCGAGAAAAAATCAAATTTAAGGATTTTTTCAACTTATATGTATCAAACTAACATAAAATTACATATCTGTTTTATATACAAAATGTATCGAACCAGTCTTTTAAAAAGTAACATCAATAATGATATTCTTTCATATACAAATGTTTATGTAGTTATGTTAAAAGAAAATGTAATTTTAACTTCACCTAAATAGCTGTGAAAAAATGAAAACAACACAAAGCATTTTAAGAAAAAATTAAAACCACAGCTAAAAAAGTAACAAATATTTTTATTTATTAAGATACATTTTGAATGTTAAACTTTTTTTTAAATGTATTTACATAAATTTTATTTTTATCACATGTTGGTCAGTTTATGATTTTATATTGTAAATTACAAATAATCTTAAAAAATCAACTTAGTTAAATTTATCGAATTGATTAGTTTATTAAATTTAGCAAAAACTGCTTTTTAATTGTAAGTTTACGCCATTTGAACATTTTAAATGACGCAAGTGATGAACGACAAATTCTTGAAAAAGGCAATTTTATCTTTTAAAAAACAGTTTTTGATTGTGAGTAAGTAAGAAGTGAGTAAGGACAAAGTCTTAAAAAATGGAACTATTATCCATTAGGAAGGACGGTTTTTGATAGTTAAAATATGATATAATTGTAAAAAGATTTTTTCATAATTGCTTTAAATTTATTTTCTTTTAGTGCCTTTTTTTGCTATGAACAGCGAAACCGTTTTACACACAGCTAATTATTTAACAACAATAAAAACACTACCAAAAGAGTATGAAATAACATTCGAAGCATTTTTTACTTCATATACACCAAATGTTTGGTCAGATGTATTGCATTTAGATAGTAATTATGAACGAGTTTTTGAGGTTTCCATTTTTAATACTCTTCTATTTACTTGGGCATCAGTCAATAATGATGCTTCAT
Organism: Hydra vulgaris; assembly: GCF_038396675.1. Taxonomy (NCBI): domain Eukaryota; kingdom Metazoa; phylum Cnidaria; class Hydrozoa; order Anthoathecata; family Hydridae; genus Hydra; species Hydra vulgaris. The sequence continues at coordinate 49,967,950 of NC_088934.1, read as the reverse complement.
ATGGTGTACCAGTAAAAACTTATAACCTAAATGAGTGGATAAAATTTTATGTAAGACAAAGTTTAACCAATGGAAATTATACTCATACTGTTTAAATCAATAGGATTACCGTTGATATGCTTCAAAATACTGGTGCAAAGGCTTTTCAAAATGTTAATGTTTATGCTCCTATATACACTGCTCAACCAGGATTTTTAAGAAACTTAGTTGTAATAAATGCATGTCCAAGTAAGTAGTTTTCTTAAATAAATTTTTTTTCAAACAAGCTATAAACTATATACATTTATATACATCTAGCTTAATATAATAGCAAATAAATAAACTATTACATTAGCTAATATTGACAGTCTAACATGTGCAATAGGCTCCATTGAAACACAACAATTTTTAAAAATTATCTTATAACATCTTTAAACATAATAGGGGAAGTTGGGATACAATGGATAAGATATCTTTATTTTTTTAAGTGAGCGTAAGTTAGAATATGTATTTTGTGTTTTTTCAAGATAAAATGATTGAGATATATATTCTTTTTAATAAGAAATTATAAAAACCAAAATATTTATGATCTAACAGCTCACAGAAAGGTTTAAAGTAAGTTGTGTTAAATGATTCACTGTGCCCTAGTACTGGGGCACAGTTAATAAATGAACACAGCCATGAATTGATGATAGTGAATTGGGGCACAGCCAAATAACATTAAGGCTGAGGGAGTAAAGACACTGTACCCTTAGCATACTTTTATTAATTAGATTAGTATAAAATCGTAATAATAGATGTTTTGAAAATTGAGAATAAAATAAAGATTTTTATTGATAACAAAACTCATAAAATATTAAAAACTTTTTAATCATTGATAAAATGCCTCTTGTTTGCTGTACCCCTCGATCCACCGTACCCCAATAAAAAAATTTTAATACTCAAATATTTTGCTAATGTCCAAGATCCTTAAACAATTTTAGTGTATTAAAAATAAAGAGATCCTTAGAAGTATGTAAGTAATCTGATTTCCTTTTTTAATATATATATATATATATATATATATATATATATATATATATATATATATATATATATATATATATCTATATATATATATATATATATATATATATATATATATATATATATATATATATATATATATATATATATATATATATATATATATATATATATATATATATATATGTATATATGTATATATGTATATATATATGTATGAATATAAATATATATATATATATATTTATATATGCACTCTCATATATATATATATATGTATATGTATATATATATGTATGTATATAAATATATATATATTTATATATGCACTCTCATATATATATATATATATATATATATATATATATATATATATATATGTATATGTATATATATATGTATGTATATAAATATATATATATTTATATATGCACTCTCATATATATATATATATATATATATATATATATATATATATATATATATATATATATATATATATATATATATGTATATATGTATATAAATATATATATGCTAGTGTATATATATATATGTGTGTGTGTGTGTGTTTACAGTTTTTACTGAATGGAGGATTGTACCAGACTATGATTTGCTTGTGGTTCTTTTTTGGAACATTTTTTATTCTCGGTTTATATGCCAGCGTATAGGTGTATCCCGATCGCTTTAATATATCTTTATAAATAGTTATTGATTTATTAAAAATTAGTTCATTTGATGAGTTGGCAAACAATCTTAGCTTGATATTTTGTTGGAGATTATTTATTATTGTAGGTGAATGGTTAGAATCAGCATTTACATACTTTTATCAGACCTGCAGTATGATTGGAATGAATTTTGAGTAAGATTAAAACTTCAGTCAAGGTAATTAAAAAATAACCACAAACGAAACATACCCTGGTACAATCCTCAATTCTGTAAAAATGTTGCGGTCCAAATTAGTCAACGCTTTTTAACCCTAATTGACCAGCATCTCCCTAAAAACCACAAAATTATTAAAGTATTTAACAGAAACGCAATTAAAAATACCTTCTCCTGCGCGCCAAACATTGAATCTATTATCAACACACACAACAAAAATATTATATGGTGATGTAAAGTTATCAGAAAAAACTTGCAATTGCATTAAAAAATCTAAACTTGTCAACCGTTGCTTGTCTAACAACATTGTTTACAAAGCCACCGTAAGCTCAAATAAACTTCCATACATAGAAAAAGTATACATCGGAATAAGCAAACCGCTCTTTAAAAACATTGTGCAAACCATCCAAAATCCTTTAACGCAAAAAAGTGCAAGAATAACACTGAACTGTCTAAGGAAGTATGGGAGTTAAAAGAAAATAACTTTGAACCTTTAATTAAATGTTATTGTGTTAAATGCTGTAAATTATACAATCATACAAATGGGGTGTGTTAGTTTCTAAATGTAAACACAAAAATAAATTTCTCCTTTCATTATTTAATGGCGTAGAATATTTTTCTAATACGTCTTCTTGTGTTATAATGTCAGAACTCATCCTACTTTAGTTTTTAAATGTTTTTTTTTACATTTGGATTTTGTACTACATATCTGATGATTGCCAGTAGGCATGAAACTGTTAGATGCATGGGAAGATATTTTTTCTAAATTTTTTCGTATATATCGCTCTGTTTTTGAAAATATATATACTCCTTAAATATTAAGCACTATTCAATGATCAAGAGCTCAGTATTTTTAATACTAAATCAAACAATAACAATATATTTGTACACACACACACATATATATATATATATACATATATATATATATATATATATATATATATATATATATATATATATATATATATATATATATATATTCATATATATATATATATATATATATATATATATATATATATATATATATATATATATATATATATATATACACACATACACACACATTTATAAATAGCAAACACTCCACCACTCATGTACTTATTAAAAAAACTAAAAATGTTAGAAAATTTTCTGCATGTGGAGAGTTTTTTGACTTGAAGAATCTTTTACAATAAAAAAACTACACAAGTATACCCCAAGGTTTTGTATTAGGAAAATTGCTTTTCCTAATTTTTCAAAATTATCCTAATATCTCACTAAAATTTTTAAAGCTGACCATTTTGCTAACAACACCAACTTACTGATAACAAACAAATCATTAAAAAATGTTAACAAACATATAACTAATGATTCATCTAATTTCAATAGCTGTGCTGTAAGAAACTCGTAATACCAACAAAACTGAACTCATCATTTTAAATCAAGTCAATCAAAATTGTATAAAAATCTAAAGTTTAGACTAAATGTCCAATAATCTTTCCCATAGTTCCATTAAAATATCTTGAAATCAAAATTGACTCAAGTCTATCCTTTTCCCCATCTTAAAAACTTAGCTGTGAAGTTGTGTAGATCAAATGAGTCCGAGCCAAAATTTGTCACTATTTCAATAATGAAAATTTACTTAATATATACCATGTAATTTTTGGATAACATCTCAGATATGCTTGTCAGGTTTGGGGACAAAGAAAGTCTCATGATTTTTTTAAAATATCTAACCCACAAAACAAGGCTTTAAAAATAATTTACAGCATGTAAAAAAATTATTCATACACTTAAAAAAAAATCATAGCAAAAAGACTGCATCAAAAAAAAAATGAGATGTCCTATAAATACTTAAAAATTTTTTTTAGATATAAAACAAAGTATTGTTTTAAGAATTTATTTGTGTATGGGTGAACTAAATGCTTTTCAAACCTATTGAATTTTACTCAATTGATCTAATGATGCATAAAATTGGCTACAAAAAAAATAATTGTATGGTTCAAAAATAATGTCAAATTGATCAAATTCCATGGAAATTAGTATCGAGTGGGGCCTCCTTTATACTTGATGGCCTCATCTAAATGATTTGGCATTGAGTTGACCATATTTTGGGTTTTTGTTATATTATATCTTTTGTTATATTATTACATGCGCTCATTACAACTTCTTTAAAATTGTCTTTTAGTCTAAATTCTTGGTCTCCATTTTTTCTATCCAAAATATACCACCAATTTTCTATTGGATTCAATTCCGGAATTTGAGATGGCCGTTCTAAAGCATTGATGTTATTTTGAGTCAAAGCATAACTTCCTTTTCTCAATTGTTAGTGTGGCTGGTAGAGGACAAAAATGCAAGACCACTAGTGCAATTGATCAAAATATCATTAATGTCATCATTAATGTGAAGAAAAATAGATGTGTTTTGGCAGCTAAACTAGCTTTAAAAATTCAAGAAGATCATAACATCACAGTAACTCCTCAAACAATCAGAAATTGTATAAGAGAACAAGGATATAGTGGTAAAGTGGTTCGAAATAGTCCTTTTTTAACTTCTAAACAAATGAAACATTGAGTGGAATTTGCATCGAAGTACTTAAAAATGACATCATATTGGAAGAAAAAAGTGTCCAAAAAGTGTGGAGAAAAAAATGAGAAGCTTATAAATTGAGCTGTTTGCAAGTTAGTGTAATGTATGGAGGATTAAATGTGATGGTTTGGGGTAGTATGAGTTGAAAAGGAGTGGGGAAATTTACATTTACTGATGAAAAAATGGATGCTTCAATTTATTGTAAAATTCTCAAAGCCAACTTGCAACCATATACTTAAAAATTGAGAATAGGTAGCAATTTCATACTCCAGCAGGATAAGAATCCAAAATATACCGCTAAGAAAACGAAGGTATATACTGACATAAATAATATCAATGTTTTGGAATCTTTTAACAACACTATTCTTAATCTGACATCCTTTACTTTATATCAAAAATACTCAAATTATGTAATCTTGTTTATCTTTTAAATTGTCTGTTTGTCTGGAATCTAAAAAAATAAAAAAGGTTTTTCGACCTTTTATTAACTTTAAATTATTTAACCCAAATCATTTTTCAGTAAAATACAGTGGTAATTCTTTCATAAACCAATGCATAAAATTGTGTATTAATTTACCTCTTCATCTTCAATCTTTCAACTTTATTTATAATATAAAAACTGCATTTTTGACTATTTGTTAGAAAATTATTTATGTAAAATGTTAGGCTCATCATAGATTATTATTGACATTGTTATTAATATTATTATTATAAATGAAATTAATATTATTTACATTTTTATTACTGTCATTATTACTTATTGTTGCTAAATATTTATCTTTGATTTTTACCAATATTATTATTGTTACTATTATTGTTGTTTTTATTGTTACTAATAAAATCATTATTATTGTCATTACTGTATCTAACAGTAATGTTGTCATTATTACAATTTTCCAGGTTGAAATTTTCTTTTAATATTATTATATGATTGTTACTATTATTGAATTGGTGTTTACCTTTAGTTAGATTAGTTTATTTAGTACTCA
>NC_088934.1:49820000-49960000 GCF_038396675.1 Hydra vulgaris | reverse complement strand
GAGCTGATGGAAAAAATAGAACTCATTTCTTCTTCATCAGCAGTAACATTGTGAGTAAAAGTAGCTCAAGTTCCTCAGATGATGATGAATATCAGACTCCTTCCGCTTCCAGCACACTGAGCACAATTGGTTCAACGTAAAAGAAGATGAAAGTTTTAACAAATAATGTTGTATCGTCTATTGATCGTGTTAATATTTCTGGTCGCCGTGCACTCTTCGTGGTTGGAACAGTTGCTCAGGCTCTGGTCACTCTCTAAAAGATTTATCATTCTCGTACAGCACAATCCGCAGAGAAAGGCGATCTGTTCCTGAAGCGCTGACTACAGCTGACAAGGTTGATTTCTCTCCTGATGATCCACTTCTTCTGCATTGGGATAAAATGCTCTTACCTGATATCACTGGTGGTCAAAAAAAAGTGGATAGAATTGCCATCCTTGTGACTGGTGGTGGGGTAGAAAAATTGCTGGGCGTTCCAAAGATTGATCGAGGTACAGGTGAACAACAGGCTGATGCTTGCATGAAGGCTTTTAAAGATTGGAAATTGGAAGAACTTGTTCAGGAACTGGTTTTTGACACTACTTCATCCAACATTGGGTTTAACATTGTTGCCTGCACAATAATAGAGCAGAATCTTGACCGTAATCTTATATGGATAGCATTCAGACACAATGTCTTTGAAGTCATGCTTTCCACCATTTTCATGACTGCATTTGGAAGCAGTGGAGGACCTGAAGTTGGAATTTTTAACGGTTTCCAGAACCAATGGCCAGCAATCAACAAGGAGGTGTTCACTATAGTGAATGAAGAATTGTATAACTGCGATTTTTTTCTCAAACTCCGTGAAGAAATGGTAGTGTATTATGGTGAAGCAATTAAAGGTCAACAACTCAGGGATGATTACTTAGAACTCTTGAATTTGTGCCTTATTTTTCTTGGAGGATCAACTGCAACATCAGAGTTAAATCTAAAGTTTCGGGCACCAGGTGCAACACACAATGCACGTTTGATGGCAAAAGCTATATATTGTATGAAGATATATTTATTTCAGGATCAATTTGTTATTACTGCAAAGGATAAGAAAGGAATAATAGACATAAGTCTTTTTGTGGCATTTATATATGGACAGTTTTGGAATGAAGCTCCGTTAGCTGAATGAGCTCCATTCAATGATGCCAAGCTTCTTCAACAAGTTCAAGAATATCCAAATTGTAGAATTGTAATTAATGCAGCTTTTCATCGCCATCTGTGGTATTTTTCTGAACATCTAATAGGATTGGCTTTCTTTGATTCCCGTGTCGACAACAACACCAAGAGAGACATGGCAAACAACCTGAAACAACAGCCAAAATAGAAATCTCTCAAAAGACGTGATGCTGCCACATTCAATTGTCACAGTACATTGTCTTCCTTCGATACACAACGCACCACAGAACTTTTCAATCTAATTTTGAAGAATGGCAAAGAAAAAGTTGAATCATTTTTAATGAAAGAATCTTCAGAGTGGGAAATGGATTCAACATATCTTGAAATAAAGCACAAGGTTCATCAAATGAAGGTCGTCAACGATTGCGCGGAACGAGGCATAGCACTTATGACATCCTTCAACAAAAGCATTACGAAAGATGAAAACCAAAAGCAGTTTCTTTTTCAATTGGTTGATCTTCACCAGAAAGAATTTCCAGTTGCATCAAAGTCTACCCTGATGAAGATGACTGTTGAATGATGAAAATGATTGATCTATTATTGTTTAACATTAAACATCCACAATCCACCACATAATAATAAGTAATTGATAATAAATAATTAATAAAATAAATTTTTTTTTTACTTTTATAACCTCATTCCAAAATGTGACAAAACATGGCAACCCCTAAATATCATCCGATTTGATCCAAATTTTGGAAAATAAATACTATTGTCATATAGACACAACTAAAGTTTTGAACCTAAAAATTTTGCATCACCCTAATATATATATATATATATATATATATATATATATATATATATATATATATATATATATATATATATATATATATATATATATATGTATTATATATATATATATATATATATATATATATATATGTATGTATATATATATATATATATATATATATATATATATATATATATATATATATATATATATATATATATATTAATATATAATATATTCTTTTAATTACAAACTTTTAACTGAAAAACTATTTAGTTAAAAGTTCGTGAGAAAGTAAATGAAAAAAATAAAATTGGTGCAACTTTCGCTTAGGATGGTTTTGTTATGGGTGTTGGTTTTGTTATGGGTGTTGCACATATATTGAAGTTATTAGACCAATACAATGAGTTTGATTTTAAATTACCACAATATTTAAAAAACCATGTTATTGTTGCTTACTTTACTGTAGTAAAATCAGTGAGTTTACTTTACTGTAGTAAATTCAGCGAGTTTACTTTACTGTAGTAAATTCAGCTTATGCTATATTTTACTAATAATTTATTTTTCAAATTTAAATTACCTCCACAATTAAGTTCATTTTTGTTTGGTTACAATCTAAAATAACCTCATTTTCATATCATAATCAAAATAGCCTCATTTTATTTTGTTATAATCTAAATAACTTCATTTTAATTTGGTTTTATAATGTAAATATCTTCATTTTCATTTGGTTATAATCTAAATAACATCATTTTAATTTTTTTATAATCTAAAGAACTTCACTTTCATTTGGTTATAATGTAAGTAGCCTTATTTTGTAGAGCTTTGCGCATAGAATAAATATTATATGTTGTAAGATACATAAAATGCATAGAATGACTATGCTATATTGTTAGCTTAATCAACAGCTTGTTTATATTAAATACCGTATATTGATAGATAACTCAAAATGTACCTGATAACAAATATGCTGTGTTGTGAAATATGTAGAATACGCATCAATTACTTTAAAAAAGCAAAACAATTATTAGTTTTCTAAGTAAGTTTTTTAGTCAAGAGTCAAATACTAATACTTAAAATTATTTTTATTAGTTTGTGATTTATTACCAACGCTGTCCACCAATAGTTATATGTAAGTAGAACTATTATTGCTAAATTAATGTTATTTATAGTTTAAACAATTAATTTGTTTAATAAAATATAATAATTATTTAGTGCTGTGTTTTTTGTGCTAAGATAAAAAAGAGTATTTTTTAAGTGTGTTAATGATCATGCTTTTTTATTAATACAAGTATACTTATTAAAGCTAATTGAGATTCGTGTTTAGGAGACATAAGGTTCAGGTAGTATAGGTATGCTTTAAATGTCTTTTTTGTCAGGTTTTTTGCAGTTTTATTGTTTGTGATGGTCTAGAGTTTTCTGTTAGTACTATTAAATATGGTTCTCTAAAGCAATTTTTAATCATTTATCAGTTTAAGGCTTTTTTTATTTTAGGTTATGGTTTTCTTCTTTGAAAATGTTTTGTTACTTTATAAAATTGGTGTTTACAATAGTTAAATTAATAAATACTTATTTAAAAAATAATAATTTTTTACTTTTAATTTTGCATTTTGTAATATGCAAACTGCATATAACAAAAGAAATTGAAAATAAAGCACTATTTTTAAAGTTAGTTTTTCAAAAACTTTTTTCACACATTTATAATTTTAAACCATTTTAATAACTTTTTTATGTTTTGACTATTGAATTATAAGTATTAAGAAAATTATTTACTTTAAAGACTGGTTAAAAACTTTTTTATAATGATGTTTTTTTAAAGCTTCAACTGCTTCTCTTTTCTAGGTAATGTATAAATGTTCAAGAGATTTTATGCAGTTTTGGTTCTAAATTACTTAAAAATCAACATCAGTCATCATTATGAGTATAAATTTAACTTGAGTTTATTTATTTCATTATCGACATAAAAAGCATTAGGATTCTTTGTTATGACAACAGAAAACGCCAATTAAGTAAAAAATTCTTCCAACTTGTTCAGGCTTGTTGCATCAATAGCATTTCTAGAAAGAACATTTTTTAATCTAAAGTTTTTGTTTATTAAAAACTAGTGCAACTGAAAATAACAAAGACTAGTTTTTTGTTTTCTGATTTGATGATTATACCTTCTCTTGCACTATTTTGTCAGAGCTATTGTGAGAGTCGGTAGCACAAAGGAAAATTGCTACATCTTTTTTTATTTTCAACCGTTTAATAAGGTCTTCATAAATACTCCCCTGTTTTTGAGTTATATAACTAAGGCTGCAATAGTAGCTTTACCATGGTTGCAATAACCAAGGTTGCAATAGTTGCATTGTATAACCAAGGTTGCAATAGTTGCATTGTATGACCAAGGCTGTTTTGTAATTATATTTGTTTTAGTGACTCAATGCTGATTTTTTGATGATTCGTTGAATTGACAATTTGTATCAAAGGCTTGTACTGATTCTTCTACTCTTTTTTTATAATGATTAGAAAATGAAAATTTCTTAGTTATTTTTTTTTAATTTTGCTCGTATTGACTGCTCGTTTAAAAAATCTTACTAATGTTCTCTTAAGCTAGGTTGATGTGATTGTTATTCAAAATATGAATTTCTTCCTTTCGTAATTAATTTAATCCACATAATTTTTTTGATTGGCTTTAATTACTTCAGGTGTACTTTAACTAACTTCCTTAACAGCAAAAGACACCTAAATATTATAATCCTGTTATATGAAGCTATGCACAATATCATACTCTTAATTTTGAGTTCTTATCTCTTAATTATTTTAATAGCATGAAGTATGATAGCATAGGTTTATATTTAACAAATTTTATATAAAACTAGAAAAAACAGTATCTTTTCCAATTTTGAGGTAATTTCAGGCTCCATCCACGATAAGAACATTTTTTTTGTGGAGCATCAAGTTTTTTTCCTGTGATTAACCAAATATAGATTTAACTTTTGCGTAAAGCTACAAAGTGTTGTAACTTTAAAAAATCAAAATCAAATCAAAATAAGAGCAAGTTTACAAAACTTTTTGAAATTTCACGTCGCCAATACAAAAGATATTATCCTAAAGTAGTGAAATGTTAGACAGATGTTTTTGTATGTTAAATAAGCTAATATCCAACATTAGTGAGGATTTTTTTAGTCAAGGTCTACATCCTAATATATGTTGGCCTGTCAGCAACAGAATAGGTATTATTTTATAAAGGTACCTGGAAACAATTGGAGCACTATTTTTCCCTTGTTTTTAATTGCAACCATGTCAAATTTTTTTCATTTCAATGTGTTTTTACATTGTTTCTACATTTTAATTAATGTTTAAAAAAAGTGTTTTAACAATTGGGTTACTGTGACTCCTAATAATACATACGTGAGACATTTGTATATTTTTAAATTCAAATATAACTTTATTTTACAAATGAACATAAATTTGAACGTGGTTCAAGTAAACACACATAAGAATTATTACTTTGTCGTAATTTTACCATATATTTGTGAGCGCAACAAGGAGTTTATAGTGATGAAAATAAAATTAAACCTTAGCTAAAAAATAAATGCTTAGAGGTCAGAAACAAAATTTTAAAAATTTTAAATAATCACTAGATCCATTTTAAGAAATAATATCTATAAAAATAAATTTTTTGGCACTACCATTTATTAATTCAATGTTCATCAATAGATTTCAAACTTCATTAAAAATTTTCTTGTCTTTAAAAGAGCGACCATTTAAAATCGAAACCCTCTCAGTTTTATTATGTGGGGTAGTTGCTCCACCAAACTTTTCCACACTTCCAAAGAGTTCTCATGGGTCCTGTTGTAAATAATGGGCATGATTTTTACAGGCCAATTTTTATAGGGTTTAGCATCAATAAGTATTAATAATTAGATTATTCTTATTATTAGTAAAAACCAAAAATTGAAATAATATGAAATTATAAAAGTTAAAAGTTAATGAACCGTTTGTTTATTTACAATTAATTAACATGTAGCAATTAACAATACTGACAGAAATAGTTCAAAGATAACACTTTCGACTATATATAAAACTTTGAATAAATCTAAAAAATGAACTATTTTTATAATAAACCATTTTATTTTGTCTTCTTTTATTTAAAAAAATTTTTTTTTTTTTTTTTTACTTAAATGGATTTTGTGTTCTTTTTAAATTAAACTTGAGTGAGATAAAAAATTTCCCAAAATCAATTTTTTTTTTTAGTATGCTTTAGTATTTTTTTAGTATAATGAATTCACAATCTTGATTTTTAGTATGCACATAATGAATTCACAATCAAATAAATTTTTCTTATATATGGAAACTTATCCATCTAAACTTATATATGGAAACTTATCCATCCAAACTATTAAAATTGATATTATGGAATTTTTGTTTTTATATAAATAAAAAATAACCACAGCAGTTTACTTTTTGTTTTGCACTATGTTTGCTGTTGTAGCCGAGTAGCCATTCTTAACTTATTTTATTAGAAACTTTGTATAATCTGTATAAATCTGTTTGTTGCTATTAATGGAATTTCAAAATTATTTAAATCATCTGTGAAATTTAACCATTTAAAACTGAAAGTATTTTATGTTTATTTGATTTAGTAGCCAAGAAGTATATTTGCTTGTAAATATAACAACAAATCCAGAGTGTTATAGTTATCTCCAGAATGTGAAAGTTGTTCTGCAAGCTGAATCGCTATTGAATTTGAAACACTTTCTTTGGAATGATTCAAGCTTGAATGATTCAAATGTTCAAGGGAATGGCAAAATATTCATCGTTAATGTGAGTACAATATTTAACTTCTTTTTAGTATATTTGTATTATTTACTGTTGAATGTTATTATAAATTTCCCAGATAAGATATAAACAAGCACTAATTAAAGATACGCATAGTCTTTGGTTTAGGTGTCCTGAAGGTGCATAAAAAGGTATGACACTATTATGTAGTATAAATGCATATAGTAAATAAAATTGCTCAGTATGCAATTTTGCAGTCATATAAATGATAAACGTCGTTCACAAGCATGATGTAACAGTATGTGCTCGACATAATGTCTCTTAAGAGCTATCTTAACATTGCAAATAAAGGTGGCAGTGCTTGTAAATAGTGTCTTTTATATACAGTGCATATCCATTTAATAATAATTAAAATTATGTAAATGTAAAAATTATATTTATGTCTTGCTATATGCAAACGTGTGTAAATCAAGTTGAGTTTGCAGATTTTATATGTTAAGTTTGTTAACATGTATGCATATATTAGAAAACTATTGAATCTTCTGTAAAGTTTTCAAGTTTTTTTTTTGCTTAAATTGATTTTGCATTTTATTTAAAAAATTGGCATGATAAATTAAAAATACAAACTTATTTTTTACAAAGTGGAGAAATTTGGAAACATTAGTTCTTACCACAGAGAACAGCGCTCTTAACTACTAAGCTACTATGAAACCCAAGAGAGTAAAAGTTAAATGTTTTCTACACTCATTATGACAATAGTTAATACTTTTTGATTGTGATTTTTTAAACTTAAAAAAGATATAGTTACCAGAACTGCTTATACCAGCGATTCACGTAATGAGCACTATTACTCGACCCGCCTAAATTGCTGTTATTTCAATAAAGCAATTTAACTAAACATTTTCAGATAGGTGAATGAAAATGTTAGGTGAATATATGAAACTTTTAACAGAAGGCATGGGAACCTTAGTTCAGTTTTTAAGACGAGATTGCAATAGCTTTTATTATTGATTACTGAATCAATAATAACAACCAAAAATTTTTTACAAAGAATAACAAAATAGTTTGTAATGGAAACAAGTCAAACAAAAATAACTTTGCAAAAACGTTGTACTAAACTAGAAACAAGAAATCAATATTTTATCAAAAGCTAGCTTTAGTGTTTTGTTTTGATTTTTGTTTTGTAGTTACAAATGTGTTATATTTATATTGGTACGTCTTCAAGCTATATATTTTTATATGTTACTATTTCTCTTATTATTAAACCTTTGTTTGTGTTCCAAAATAATTAGAGTTAACTTTGTTAGAAGGTGTTTTTTAAAAATATTTTAATGAAAAGTTTTTCATCTACACTAACACCCTTTTCTTATCAAAGTTATTGCAAAACATAACAAAAGTTGTTGCAAAACAAAACAAGCATATATACTATTGAAAAAAATTTAAGAATTGTCTTATGTGCTTTAAGACAGCAAAAAGCAAATTCTATTTATTTTCTTGTGGCTCTAATTGTGTTATTGAAAATTAATTGATTGTTATTTTGGCAGTAAATACTCTTTAAACAGAAAGTTAAAAGAGAATAGGCTGAATCAACTATTACAAAGCATGAAACTTTGCAAAAACATGGCAATCATTGTTGATAAGTTATTTGGTTAAATGTTGATAAGTTATTTGGTTAAACTGTTATTTGGTTAAATGTTGAATTTAAAACATTTTCGTGTCATGAGGAGGCCTACGCCAATTGCAGTCTACATCCGTAAGGATGCCTTTGAAGTCACTTATTACTTGAACATATGTAGAAAGAAATCCCTTGTAAATTAAGTACTTTTGATGATTCTTTATATCTTTGTATCTGAATATGAGTTCAGTTTATATAACTGAAAGCTTGAGGCAAATGAATTTTTGTTTCAACTTCTGAAATTCTGTTTTGTGTTTTAGTTTTGTTTTTTTGAAGATTAGATATTATTGTTCCAAGATGATAAATAATGGCTTTACAAACCTCTAATACTACTTTAAATACTGTACACAGATATATCCAAGGTATTAGCAGTCATTTATACGGACCTTGTGTATAGCAGATTTTGTATTTTTTAAACAATACATTTTATCTTCATTAACAAGTTTTTTAGATAGATTAGGTCAAATATTTTTAGAGTTTTTTTGTTTAACCCACAGACTGCTGTATATTCGCATTAAGAAAGTATAAAAATTATTTTAAACTATTGCAAATAAAAATGGTTGATCATTATATTTGTTATGATTTAAAGAATAATTGCAAATGTATTTAAAAAAACTAAAAATAAACATAAAACTTATTATAATGTTTCCTTTAACTCTTTTATTCAAGGTAAGTCAATTTTTTATGTTAAGTTTACTTATGTTAATGATGATCAAAATTCAGCCAATATTTATGTATTTATGAATATAATGATTAAAGAATAATATCAATACTGTCAATAAATATCCACTTCAGAAAAAATTGAAACTGACTAATCTCTCTTTAATGTTTGTAATTATTTTTTAGGTGAGAAAGCTCACTAGAAATATGTATATAACATTTTCAGTTAATTTTGTTTATGATAAAAGTTTGGTTAAAAAAAAAAGCAGCGCTTCAATCGTTGTTGGTTTCAACTGGAATTATTTTTGTGAAGATCCTGTTGTTAAAAATAAAAATCAAGTAGTTTTGACATCTCTTAAAGGATCAATATTACCAGGTGAAAAACTATTTTTTGTGTTGCATTATATAAGTTTGTTTGACTTATATTGAAAAAACAATATATGAATATACAAATACTGTGGTTTTTAGTTTAAACAAGCACTCTTTAAATTAAAGAGATACAAATACATACAAAAAATTTGTTGAAATTTATTTTGTTGTGAAAATCATTTGAATGAAAATAAATTAATGTAAATTAATTAATTTAGTAAATTAATGGCATTTGAAATTTTTATTAAATAATTTTATTAGTTTATATTATCAGGTAATTTATTAAATTAACATAAGTTTGTGTATCAATTTGGATTTGATGATAGCAAGCTTACTGAAAAAACGCTCTCCTTCAGCCACTTAAACCGGGGTTGTATTAAAAATGCAAAGCAAAATGCAGATCGATGGAAATATTGACTGAAGTTCTTTTTGGTAGATTCTGTTGAGCAACTTGATAGAAGAAAAAGATTCTATTTGTCCAAAAGTATTTGACCGCTTCAGAACATCTAGATGACAAATTTCTTCAATTAACTCTTCTTTAAAATCATTTAGGTAGAGATTTGCCAGGACTTTGCATTTTTCTTTCTGACTAAGTTTTTCGTCATCACTAGAAGGAGATGGAGAACACCATATGAACGAAGAAATATTGTTGTCTTTTGAGCTGTATTCATTCTGCATCTTATCTGCTGGAGAAGCCTGTCAAGGACAACATTAAATACATTCACCTTAAACTGTTTGATTCGTCTTCGTGTAAGTGGACTGTGTTTATCAACTCCCTGTGAAGTATTTTCCCTTACCTTGTCCTCCTCTCAACAAAATCATTTTGAAATTCAAACGAAGCTAACCCAGATGCAACCAGTTTCGCTTCTTGGAGGATTTGGGACTAAGAAGAATGTAGTTGGTCAAGATTATCGATTAGAGTCTTTAAAAACTTTGTCTCATCAACCAAAGAAAGAAGTCAAGACAATGAATTCAAATGATTGAATCCACTTTTTAAGTGCCTTTACTAAAGTCAGTTTATGATCTTCTAAATCAAGTTCTTCAAGAAGTTTGAAGGACTTAATTTGTTCTTTTGGTTGTTTCAATAATGGCCGGACAGCCTCTATGCGCGCACTCTATCTTGTTTGGGACATTTGGTGAGGTTATACAATAATTGGATGTTGTTATAATAGTTCTTGACTACAATAGAGGATTCTGCAGAATGAATGCCAGCTAAATTGAAACTATGCGCACTGCAAGACATGAACAAAGCTTGAGAACTTTTCTCGAGAATGATGGCCTTTGCACTGGACATATTAGCACTGTTATCATAGCCCTGGTCCCTACATTTCTTTAAATCGATTTGGTTTTGATCCAAAACGCCTATAATCAGCTTCACAACTACAGAACCTATTTTTCTCTCCAGGCTTTCTACCTTCAGAAAATGCTCTTATGCTATCCATTGGTTGTCAGATTCTAGGCAGACAAATTTAAGAATGAAAGTGGTTTGTTCCATTTGAGTCATATCCGGAGTTCCATCAATAATAATGGAAAAATAAATGGCTGTGTTGACCTCTTCAACAATAACATCAAAAACAGTTTCACCACATGCCATAATGAACTCAATTTAAGTTTTCCAGGTCAAATAGTGCACTTGCATTTTTGTTCCTTATTTTTGATGTCGAGAAACTTCTTTTAGGTTAAACTGAAGTGTCATATTGTGTTTCCCCGACAGCTCTAGCACAGTTAAAAAGTTACCATTATCATACTCGTCCAGCATGTTTGATGAACCTACACAAGTATGAACATAACATTGAAATATTATGTCTAGATTGCAATTAAGCAACATTGAAATTTTTATTATGAACATAAACTGCTAACACACCTCGAAAACTTTGATTTCTCGAAGCTAATTGAAGAGTGATGTCAAGGACGCAGCGTAAAAGTTCAAACCACTAAGATGCCTCATTTCTTATTGAATTTTCAAGCTCTGAATCAATACCAGTCAGATTTTTCAAGACTTCAAAGGCTGATTTCCAGGCGATGTAGTAATTTTTGTGTTAAAAATCACACTGGTGACTTTTAATCTTTTCTCCTTGCTTTTGCCAATTATCTTTTATACCACTATTCCACATTTCAGGTTTTTCATGAAATAAAAATGCATCTTATACTCACCTGATTATCATCTTTTACTTCAGAGAATTTTTTTACAGTTTTGGAATGAAATTATTAATATAAGAATGAAAAAATGAAGCTGTTAGCCTATACCTTGACTACTTGGTCAAACGTAGGCCAATAAACACACAAATGTCTATTAAACATCAAAACAACGTTTCAACAGAACGTTCATATTTGATGGATTATCTGTTTAGAATGAAATCCAGATTAGTGTTTAGAACAAACGTCCATGAAATGTCTATATTCAAACGTCTATATTCAAACAAATATAAAATGTCTATATTCAAACATCTATTATAGGATTATTATAAGTATATAAAGCATTTAGAATTTGTCTACTCTACGTTTAAATCTAGTCTGGTTAACATATATAAAGCGTTTAGATTTAGTCTAAGTAAACGTATCTTAAACTTAAAGATCTTATCTAATAGTTTCTTTGATTTAGTTAACGTAATTTCAATTTAATTAAGTTTTAAAACTAAAATATAAATTAAAATTTAAAATAAAAAACTTTTTAACTTCACATAAGTAATAAGAGCTATAGGGGAGCATGGGTAGGAGTGAGCCACAAATAGGAGTGAATTATTGATCCCATAGCTAAAACAGGCCAAGGAAATAGCTCCAAAATTTTACCAAGTAATTATTAGGAAACTGTTATTAAGACAATCCAATTTTAAACTAATCAGATAGTTATAGAAAAATAACTAATAAACAATTTAATATCTATAACAAATTGTTTTTTTATTTATAAACACTTAATTATTGTACATTAACACTTTAATCCAGTTGCACAGCTTGCGGAAGAACAAGCCATTTCTTTGTGGGTAGAAGTGAACTGCAGTTCACTTTTACTTAGTGTAACCTTTGTTTAAAAAAGCGTTGTCTTGCGTAAAAACATCATCAAGTTTGACTTCAAGTATTTGATGTGTTACAACGAGTGTATAGAAGAACTACTTTAAAAGCAAAAACTTCCAGTAAAGGTATGAAAGAAGCATTAATTTTAATTCAAAAAAGAAAAAGTATTAGAGATACAGCAAAAACTTCCAACATTCCATATGCAACACTTCGTCATTATTGGAAAAAAATGCTGGTTGATGAAAATATTAAATTGACTTTGAACTATTATATCAAAAGAATGTTCACAGATGAGCAAGAGTTAGAACAGAAGGAATATATTCTGACTTGCTCAAGAATGTTCTATGGCCTTCCAATAAAAGAATGTCCAGGTATAGCTTTTGAGATTTACAACTATTATTAAAATTATTATTCCACAAAAGTGGTACAAGGATTCAATGGCAGGCATCAAATGGATGAACAGTTTTAGAAAACAACATCCAGATTTGTCCCTTAGAACACCTGAAGGATGTTCTCTTACTAGGGCAACATCATTTAATGTCTATAATATAGCTATGTTTTTTGATAAATTAAAAGAAGTTCTTGCAAGATCACTAACATTCACAAATGGAACACGGATTTTTAACCTTAATGAAATTTTGATTTTAAATTTCTTGCAGAGAAAGGAGTTAAAAGTGTCTGCAAAGTTACAAGTGCTGAAAGAGAAACTCTTGTCACAATTTGTGTAATAATTAGTGCTTCTGGACAATATCTCGCACCAGTACTTATTTTTCCATGAGATTTCAAGGAGCATATGTTGTCAGGAGCTCCTTCTTGTTCTCTTGGGCTCTCATGTAAAACAGGCTGGATGAACAGTAAAATCTTTTTGGATGTTATGTATCACTTTATAAGATTTTCATTGAGCATTAAAGAAAATCCATCATTACTAATATACGACAACTGCAAAGCTCACTTATCCATAGCAGTATTAAATAAAGCAAAGGAGCATGGAGTGACTATTTTGACATTACCACCTCATTCCACACACAAGTTACAGCCTCTGGATGTGGGTGTTATAAGACCATTCAAAACTGCATATAGTGCAGCAATCGATTCGTGGATGCTCCACAATCCTGGAAAAACATTTACAATTTACCAAGGGTTTGCTTTTTAAAAAGCCATAACACCTTCTAACATTATAGCTGCATTTAAAAAAACAAGTATATTTCTTTATGACAGCAATGTGTTTACAGATATTGATTTTGTGTGCAGTTCTGTGAAAAATAGACCTTTTGATGTTAAAAATAGTTGTATAAAAAATAACTTAAAAATTACATCTGAGAATTTAGCACATCCATATCTTTCAACAAATTGAAACCCCACTGCTTCTAATATTAAAGATTTGAACATATTGTGTTTTCCACTTCTTTTTGATTTAAATAATTCAGTTGATACTAATGTTGTTATGCTTGATTCGTCTATATCATCAGACTTTTTTATCAGCCCAAAACAATTTAGAAGCTTTCCTAAACTCAAAAAAAGAATTGTAAAGGAAAGGAAAAAAAGAAGGGTTGATCTATGATTGCTACAGACACTCCTGTGAGAAATCGGATTGAGAAAAGATCTTGAAATAAAAAGTTAGTCAAAATTACCAAGAAAATACAAGCCAGTTTAGAGAATGGTAATAAAAAACCACCTGAAAAGTATAATTCAGTAATGGAGCATTTAGAGATATCAGATGGGAAAGGTTTAAAAATCCTATGAGATGTTATTTGTGATAGTGATATTAACCCTAAAGAAGATGTTTTTGTACAAGTTAAATTTGAAACAGCAAAAAAAACTATGTATTGTATTGGAAAGGTATTATGTTCAAATTCTGTTATAGAAGAAGTTAAGATCAGTTTTCTTTACAAAAAAGGAAGTATTTTTAAGATGCCAGATTAACTTGACATTTTGGCTGTCCCTCGAATGAATGTTAAATTAATACTACCTCAACCAATATTTTCTGGAAAAAGTGAAAGGCAGCATTGCCATTACAAGTTTGAGATTGTGCTTGACTTTATTAATGTTTGTTAACTGTTGATTTTATTGCTAATATAATATATGTTATTATAGTACTATTATAATGTTGCAAATAGACTTTTTGATTTATAATTTGATTTATAATTAATATTTGTCGTTTATTGCTTGACATTGCAGTTGTTTTTTTGTTGTTAAGACATTAGTAATACAGAATGTGAACAAATTATTATTCTTGTAGTTTATAAAATAAATTTCATTAGATGAGCTTAAAATAATGTTAAAATTTATTGTTACATTATTATTTTGTTGCAATGCATATTAGTAAATTATTTGATCCTTACCTAATTTTTACTTACTCTGTTGAAGACAATACTTAACTTTAATTTTCTGGTAAATAAAGTTAATGACTCACTTCTACCCGTTTCTTGGTTCACTCCTACCTGTGTATGAATAGGAGTGAATCAGCAGGAACACCTGCATTATTTTTTATGTCTATAAAAATCTGAAGATATTTTGATACTTTTTTTATTTCTATTAGAAACTTAATTCGCCAAGCTACTTTAGGCTCCTTATCCTTTTTTTTTTCACGTTTGGTTTCTTTGTTATAAACGTTTTTAAAAAAATGTTACTCACTCCAACCCATCCTCCCTTATAGTTCTTGAAATTTATAAATAAGATATAGTTATAAAAGGTCCTATTTTTTATATTTTTTATAACTATTATAATATGTTTATAAACTTTTATACTATACTACGTATACTATACTTTTATTTTATAAAACTATTTATAAAGTTATAAACTTATATAAAACGTTTTCATATAGTGGAGATTTATAGAAAAAATGTTTGTGCACTATACTTGTTTATGTTTCGATAACTAAAAAAAGTTAAATGATCAAGCTTTTTGCAGTGGAAATTTTATAGTTAAGATTTCTATCAAATATTTTTTAAATTTAATCTCATTAGCAGAAAATAAAAGTTTACATTAAGAATAAGTCAAAAATTACTAATAAAATTAATAAACTCATGAACAAATATTTTGGATCACGGTTTTCTCTGGTTTATGCATTATCAAAAATCTCCCTAGAATACCGTCTACCGCTTGTTTACCATGCACCTGAACAACATCATCTTCTACATTCCTATCCTGATTGTCTGATTTTGTAACCTGATTTGTAACCACAAAAAACTTGTAACTGCAAAATACTAGGGCAAAATAGTTAGCATTTTAAATGTAAATTCATAAATCAAAATTGGAATTACACAATACAACTTTACATATAGAGTACATTCTGAATGGAAGTTTACGAAATTTCCTGTACCATCCCTGTTTATTTATGACATTAAAAAATTATTAACGTTGCAACATAACATATGTAGTGGTTTTCACCTCTCTGTTCCACCAATTTTCTTTACCAAATGTAACTAAATTAAGCTAAAATGCATCTAAAATAAAAAAACAAATATTTAGTTACTAAACCTCTTGATTAATGCAAAGATGAATACCTGCTGTTACACAATCATACTAGCATTTACAAAATGAATTTAAACTGTTTATAAAACTTACGAAAAAAGTTCTTGCAACACGACTTTCATAACGAGAGACCCGCAAATCATATTTTTTAACTGTGTCAATGTCGCCATCAATAATTTCTAAATTATCAGAATCCATTGATTTGTTGGCATTTAGGAAGGTAGATTGTCGCAATAAGAGCTTTTTAGCTTCCATGAATTAAAATAGTGCACCTGTCACTCGTTTATTATTTATTTATCAGTCGTTTTGCTTTCAGTTGTTGTAAGGAAGTGAATCTTGAAAATCTATTTAAGTCTAATTTAATTATTAAGCCAATAAAAAATAATTTTTTAAAATTTTATTTCGTTTTAATTATGGCTATTTAAACCACGTGACTTAAGCTATTATCCGAGTCTTCTGACCAATGTAATTCAATATATTACTATATTATAATATAATAAACGTTTATTAAACGTCGATTAAGCGTTTAGAATTACGACTTATATTAATCAATATTATAAACGTTTGATTGACGTTTAATAAATGTATATATTAAAAGATTTAAAGCGTAGATTTTAAATCTTTAAATTTTGATGTTTAATTAAGGTCGATTAAAGGTTTACAATATTGACTAATGTAAGTCGATTTTCTAATCGTTAGATCAATGCTTAGTAAACGTATAAATGAAAAAGTTTGAAATATACATTTCAAATCAAGCGTCAATTTTTAGTCAATAATAGGTCGCTAAATATTTTATACATTTTTCGACCAATTTTGACTAAATATTGACCAATTCTAAACCAATCTGTGTTTACTGGGAGTTATTAGATGCCTTTTTTTTTGAACTTTATCGAAGCCACACTCTTCCAGTGTACGTTTTTTCTTGTATTCTTTTACAACTTTTTCTACAGGTTATTTTCTGCCTTGGGACCCTGAATCATGCTTTCGAAAACTGGACATGACTTTTTTACTCTAAGATGTTACATATTTTTAAATAAAATAAAAAAGTTTTTCATTTGTTTTGAAGTCGAAATGAACTTTTTGAAATTGAAATGAAGAGAAAAAGAATTAAATGCAATTTCACAATATCAAATTAATTGGGATGAATGTATTGAGAAAGAATATTTGAAAAGTGTTGGAATGAGAGTAACTTAACTGATTTATGTAACATAACATTGGTAATGTTTTTAAACTAGCCTTTTGTTTGGATAAGTGTTACGAAATAATTCGAATTTTATTTACATTTAAATTGGAGCCATTGCAATCAGTCCTTTCACGCGAAAAAAAATAGAAATTGTGAGATTTTTATTTAACTTAACCTAAATTTCAATTTCATTTCATGCTATAAAATTATAAAAATCTCACTAAATATCTTACAAAGAAAGAAAAATAAATTATTTCGTATTAAATTTTTTGCTTAAAATTATGCAAATAATCTTCCTTTTTTTTTTTGCCGTTTGATAATGTGGCCGGAGTAAGAAGAAGACATAAACTGTCTTATCACCGAGCCCCGTTTACATTTTGTCTGTGTTTATATATACATCATCCTTTTTTAAAGACATAAATTTTACTTAATGCTAAAATTAAAAGAACATGAAACAATAGTATATTTCTACTGATCTAAAATAAAAGTAATATAAACATACATATATATTAATGCATACACATTTTGTATATTAATGTTTAATAAGATATATATGTTATTCATTGAATTTTCAGGAGTATTCAAATGAATATTCATTTTAAGTTCATAAAGGACTGTGGGTATTATGTTTGGCATAAACGGCTCCCTCTACTATTGTTTAATTTTCCTTAAAGAAAAAAGTTTTTTGAGAAAAAAATTTTCTGTGTTCTTTTAAATCTGCAACTTTTTCTTACTGAATAATTTTTAGAAGTTCCTAATTCTATTTCGGGTAGGGAATGCAAATTTTGACGAAAATTAAAAAATCGGAATTAGAAATTAAATTTTTTTGGAATTCGGTCAAATTCCAAAAATGTTTTTAATTTTTTTTGTCTATAAAGTAATAAAAATAAATTATTTGAGATAATTCATTGTTATTTATTGCATAAAAAATACTTTCTTTAAAAATAAAAATGGAACATAGAATTATGTAAATTCAATTAGTACAGAAACATTCTAATATGGTATATCATTTAATAAAAACAAATATAAAATTAATGTTTTATTTGCCTAAAATATGCCTTGAGGAAGCAGAGATCACTTAAAGCTGCGTCTCCGAGTCTTGTTCGAACTTTTGTACAAAAGTTACCATCAGTTGAGAAGGCTCGCTCAGACTCCGCGCTCGATGGCGAAATCAAAATTAAATGTGATTAGACGGACTCTAATATTTTGCCACGAACGCCGTTCTCTTCAAATCTTAAATTTCATTTCGGATTTAATTTTTGAAATTAAGCTCCTATTTATTATATGTTGAGTTGAGTTGGACGTTATGTTAAACGATAAATTCAATTGAATTTTGTTCTCCAACTTTTGCATTAATGTTAGGGGCTTAGTTTGTTCTTCCAACATCACTTCTATCACATCGTCAGCTTCTGACTCGTTTGAGGAAGTTTCCATGTTAGTTTTAAATATCAATCTTTGTGCAAAGTTTTCAATAACTTTGGTTATTGTTTTTTTTAATGGTCTAGTGAAAGATGCGTGAATCTTACTTTTTCTGCCATTGTGTATATACTGAAGAGTTCCAGACACATTAGTTTGTCTTTGGCTTATTCGGTCTTCTAATTTCTTTAATTTTAATGAAAGTTTATCAGATTCAAAATTCTCAGGCATAAAAGAAAATGCTGCATCAGCAGAAAGCAGATTTGCATCTTCTCGACAAAGGGCTTCAACAGTAAGCTTCACTGGGAGAAATGCAAAGATAATGTTTTTAATCGACAAAATTTCAGCATCTAGAATAACGATATCAGATGCAATGCCAACTGATGCTTTTCTGACACAGCTCTTTAGCTTGTTAAACATTTCAAGCATTTCGACTAAGCTATTCCATCTAGTTCTAGTGTCCATATTAAGTTTCAACTGTTTTCCAAATTCTTGTTTCCCGTATACTTGAAGAATATCATTTGATGTTTTCTTCAATGTATTCCTCATCCAACTCATCGAAGTCACTCACTTGATCTTCTACACTAACATTTTATATATGTGTGTGAGCCACCAATTTAGTTGTATCCGAATAGAGGACATCAATTGTATTCGAATACAGGACATCAATTACAGCTAAATGTATCGCATGTGCGAAGCACAACTGCTGATTACATGGCAAAAGCCGTCCAACTTTTTGCATCACAGCTGCCCCATCAGTTGTTATAGACGTAATATCTTTATCGATATTTAGATTGTTGTCTTGCAATGTGGGTTTCAGAGCCGTAATGCATTTCTCTGCAAGAAAACGTCAATTAACAGGTACTAAACTCAAATTCCAAAACTGTTTCTTGCCATGGACATTCACATTTAAATAACATCGGTTTCTTGAAGATGTCCATACATCTAGAGTTAAACAAAATCTTGTTCAATCTTCTTTTAAATTTATAAAATCCTGCATCATTTTAGCCCGCATTTTTTGCGCGTATTTTAAAACCATTTTGCAAATCAAGTTAGGTGATTTTGATACATAATCTCGAGCGCCTCTAGCCAAAAACAAATTTCTCAAATCGATAGACGTACAGAAAACTTTGAATGGCATATTATCTAAGGCGCACATTCGTGATACGATTGCAGAAAGTGATTTATCTTTTTTGTTGAATAAATAGTTTGTAATTATCTTTTTGGTGCGCTGCTTTCTGGACCTTCGTCTTGTACGACATCCCATTTTAATACATTAATATTGTGTATTGTTCTTAAATGCGTGTGCTGCGGTGTTGTCGTTGAACCAGCGGTTTTTAATATTTCATAACATATTTTACATTTTGCTGTTAGTTTTTTTGATCCTCTTAAAAAATGAAACCCAAACAGAATTTTGATTTTTATATTGCTTTAAGTATTCCGAATAACTTTCCTTGAAATGAAGACATTTTAGGAAGTAGTGTTGTTGAAATTTTAGGAAGTACTGTTGTTGAAGTAACTTGTTAAACAAAACAAAATTAAAATTAAATAGTTATCAAAAATGTTGTTAAATTAAAACTGCTATTATTCCTGCTATTATTTTCTTACCTATTTAAAAAATATTGATCCAAATAATTCAATACACACCGCACTCCAATAAGCAAATCTCTACACTGTTGAAAATCGTAAAATATAAGAACACGAGGCTATGCCAAATATTAAAATTATTACATATGGATTTGAAATGAAGACATGAAACCGATTACTTTTAAAAGTTAATATCTTAGATAAGTTTTTATATAATTTAATTAAGTTAAAACATCTGGTATAGTATGTAAACTTATCCTTA
This sequence comes from Hydra vulgaris, assembly GCF_038396675.1. NCBI lineage: Eukaryota > Metazoa > Cnidaria > Hydrozoa > Anthoathecata > Hydridae > Hydra > Hydra vulgaris. The sequence goes on along the minus strand of NC_088934.1, from coordinate 49,939,656 downwards.
TAAATTTCTTTATATTAAATTACAATATTTCTAGAGGTTATATACACCCTCTTTATTCAAGTAATATAAGATAATAATATAAGACATATAAGATTACTTGAATAACGAGGGTATATATAACCCCTAGAAATATTGTAATTTAATATAAAGAAATTTATAAGGATAAGTTTACATACTATACCAGATGTTTTAACTTAATTAAATGAAACCGTTAACTGCATCAACGCAATAAGCAAATCTCAACAAATTATTACACGTGGATATGAAATGAAGACATAAAACCTTTAACTGCAATTTAAGAACGATTTCTCTGTCTACTTGTATAATGCAGGATAACTGTAATTTACAATTGTTTTCTTTATTTCTTCTTATAGAATTAGAATGTAGAATATTTATATGTATTTCGAATTTCGAGATGCAATCCCTAATTTTGGGATTGTATATTTTTTGTTTAGATAATTTAAATTTGAAAATGTTTACTTTATCGATGTTTACTGTTACGTTTTTATTTTTCATAAGAGGTACTACTGCAACCGTATATTTTTGTTTGCTTCAAGCAAATTTATAAAATTACATTGCCTTTATAAATGTGCAGTTTAGATGCAAATAAAGCTTTCGATACTTGCAACTGGGATTTGCTTATTTAATAATTTAATTGGTGACTATTTTAATATAATTTATTTTAATTGTAATTTACTGCCGGGTGTTAAAGAGAAAATATAATAATTGAACAACGACAAAATCCAAAGCTTCAGTCTCACCACAATTACTTGTTTTTTTTTTCTAACAAATGGGACTAATATTAGTTGGGTATAATTATGACATAAATCTTAAGACATAAAGCTTTAGCTTTGTTTAAATAAATCTTTAGCTTTGTTCAAAAAATCTTTTAATAAAATATGTTTATGTATTATTTTTAATTAGCTGTGAATAAGATAAGTCCAACATGGAATTACAAACAACCAAGTGGAACATCATTGCTTTCTGAAACTCATCAGTTTGTATGTCAGACCATGCAAAAGAGGTAGATCAAATGTTGTTTGTAATTTACACATTAAGTTCCACCAAGTTAAAATATTAATGATTTTTTTTTTACAAAGTATTAGAAAAAGCGGCATATTTTTGAAAAAATTGAAACAGAAGAATTTAATCAGGTGAAATCATATACTTTTTATAAAATTAAAATCAACCTAACATTCTTTAGACAATCTAGCCCTTGTTATCAGCGTGAAATATCGTCAGGAGTTATCAGTTGTAAGTTTTTTCAAAAAATAAATATACTGTAGAATCATTGTCACAGTTAATAAAAATAATATCGAAGAAACCTAAAATTTATTTATTTAGTTCTTCCAATTCAAGCAATGGAGGTTATTGGTTACGATTCAAATACAAAATTAGTTTATGGGCTTACGACCAGAAATAATTTTATAGAGATAGGCATCAATAAAAGAAATCCTATTGTTGTAACAAAAGAAAGATGTTTGAAAATACCTGTTTGTGAAAATTTTTTAAGTCTAAAGTGACCTTTTATTTTATAACTATTCAATATATTTTTTAAAATTTTAACTTGCGATAAAACGTGTTGATATTTAACGTTAAAATTTATTCCAATTTACGATTTAAAGAATATAAATTTATTAATTTATAAAATATAGTATATAAAAAATAAAGTATATAAAAAATATTGTATATAAAATATAATATGTAAATAATACAAAATATAAAGGTATATAAAGATGTAAATACTTTTTAAAAGTTTTGAGTTCAAAACTAATCTCATCGAGTCTGATAAAAAAACTATTATTTTATTTTTGGTTTTAAGTTATTTTTAATAATCGTTTATAATTTACGTCACGCTCTTAGGGAGGGGGGGGAGGTTAGTGGTTTTGTTACGAGTCATAAAAACTTGCTACTAAAGTGTTACGATTTTGTAACAAGAGGGGGAGGTCAAAAACGGTCGAAAATTTCGTGACGTAATTTATGGACGACCCCTAAGTGTAAAAAGCTTGCTTCACAGGAGAGTGCTCAGCTGTGAAGTAAACAAAATTAATATTAGTAATGTTAAAACATCCCTCTGCATTTACAGTTCCTTATAAGATATGCATACGAATATATTATTTGTTTAATCGAATTTTTATAATATTCTTAATGTATTTTATAATATAAATAAATTTTATATTGTTTTATTTATGAGACAGTGCAGAGACTTCCGAAATGGCGGACGCTTTTTTATAACGAGTTTTATAATTAAATAAAAAAAAAAAAAAGGAAAGAAAATTAAAAAAAAATGAAATGAGAAAAATAAAGAGAGTGAAGAAAAGAAAAAGAAAGAAATAAAAAAACATAAACAAAAAAATAAAAACCAAATCAAACAAAATAAAGAAATCAAAAACGAAACTAGAAAAGAAAAATAGAATGACAAAAATCAAAGTTAAATAAAAAAAACGTTCGATAATGAATAGTTTTTATAAAAAATTAGCATAAAATATAAAAATTGAAGAAACGTAAAAGAATAATTTTTAAATTTTATTAATTTTGAGGGATGAAATGTGTTTGCTGGGTATTATAATATGGTTTCCTTTTTTTATTTGAATTTCTTCATTTATTATGAAAACTCTGCTTTTTGCGACTAAATATTTGTGTTTGTGTGTGACACGTTTTTATTTGTGAGTGTTATTGAAAAAAAATTTTTGTTTATTTGTTATTTTTTAATGAAATATTTATATTACTTTTATTGTTTTTATTATGATTATTGATATTAAAATTATTATATTTATTAAATCCTTGTTACTTTTTTTGCCGTAATTGTTTTAATTACATGGTAGGTTGTTACGTTTTGTCAGTGTATAACTGTTAGTAACTTTCCTGTCTGTGCATAATATTCAATTGTTATTTGTTTATTATTATGGTATTGGTTTATTATTATATAATTTTCATATAATTCTTATAATTGTTAATGACCTCGATTGTAACACCTTTTATCGAAATATTGATTGATTGATTTTATAAACTTCATATTTCAGTTCCAAATTTTTTTAAAAATTTGAAATGAAATTCGAAAAGTTTAACTCAAATTATAATTACTATTTAAAACAAAAATTTGATCCAAAAGTTTAAAACTTATATAATCAAACTAACTTTCATAATCAAAATAATAATAGACCAACAAAACTTGTTTATAAAATTTTTTAAATTTAAATTAATAAAAATTAAATATTAAACTTAAAAAAAAGTACAAATATATAAATTTCGCAAATCAATTATTATTTAAGTTGCAGTTATTCAATCTTTATTTTAATTTTTATTTACTTTGTAAACACTATTTTAAAGTTATAAAATAATCCATAAATACCATTTTTGTAACACCATATAATTATAATTTTTAAAAGATAGATGATAAATATATTAAATATAAAATTATTACACGAATTAATATATAAATTTAGTTTAAAATATACGGTATATAAATATTGCTTATAAAAATTTTTATAAACTTTTTTGACTTAAGTTAAAAAATAAAAATATTTAAAGTTGGCTCTGTGACTAAAAGTTAGCTATATCAATTACTAAATAACGTTGCATCTGCCCCTAAAACCTTCAATTAAGAACTTCCGTCACAACACCAGTATATTTAATTCCATTTACTAGCTGTCCTAAGTTAATATCTCAAGTCAAAGAGTTTCCATATTAAATAAAATTTAGATTACCCTTATCTGGAACACTTTTTTTTTTCAAATTTAAGTGCTGTTAAAGCAATTAAAATGTTTTTATATGAATTTGATTTTATTTAGAATCAATAAATTTACAATCAATAATAATTTTTTTTTTTATGTTTTTACAAATTCAATAATACTGTAAGTTAGTCAATCATTAATTATAAAGTATATTGACGAAGAGATGCAACACCAGGCATCTCAATACTAACTAATGTGTAGGGCTAATTGTCAACGAGACAAGATGCCCATCATGATAGGAAACTTTTGAATAAGTTGACCGAGTGAGTGTCAATTGCTTCCTGTGGTAGCATATTCCAGGACGGTGTGACACGATTAGTAAAAAAGTGATGTCGCTCTTCGCAATCGCTAACAATTTGTCTGTGTAGCTGTTTATTGTGACTCCTCCTGCAATATACGTTGTTAGAGATCCTTTGAGGAACAAAAAAGTTAACATCATCAATTTTATTTTTAATTTTAAACTGTTCAATAAGATCTCCTCTAGCTCTTCTCTCTTCCAGTGTTGTCACTCTAAATATATTTAAGCGTTGCTCATATGGGAGATGTTTGATTGAGGAAACTTTTGTCGCTCTGCGCTAAACTCTTTCAAGCATATTGATATCCTTTTTTAGGTGAGGAGACCATGCTTGAATAACGAATTCCAGGTGTGGGCGCACATATGTGATGTAAAGCGCTCGCCAGAGATAAATGCTTCTGCTTCGGAATACTTCTTTTAGTAGGCCCAATTTGTAATAGGCTACTGAGACTGCAGACTCTACCTGGGCACGGACTTTGAGGTCATTTGATATCAGAATACCTAGATCTCGTTCAGTTTCAGTCTCCTCCAGGTTTCGACGAGTGCCTTCTGTGTTCGTCATTGAATAGACTTGATTAGATTTTCTGTTACCTCGACCGACATGCATTGTTTTGCATTTTTCCACATTAAAGAACATCAACCATTTGTGAGACCATTTTATGGCTTGATCAATGTCTGATTGTAAAGTTAGCATATCTTCATTCGATTTTATCATGTTCATAATTTTACTATCATCTGCGTAGAGCTTGAACTGGCTGGTAATGTTGTCCGGCAGATCATTTATAAATGGTACGAAAAGGAGAGGGCCGAGGACACTTCCTTGAGGGACGCCACTTGTAACTTTTTTCCAATCTGATGTGATTATTTTAGCAGTTGAGTGAGTATCAATGACAACACGCTGTTGTCTATTGTTAGGCCAAGCATTTATCCACATGAGTGCTTTCCCGCTGATACCATATGCTTTCAATTTGCTCAATAGGCGATTATGTGGGACTTTATCAAATGCTTTTGCAAAATCAGTGTAAATCATATCGACTGGATACTTCTTGTGTGCAGCTTCTGTGAGGAAGTCGCGAGTTTCGAGGAGATTAGTCAAACAGCTTTTTCTTTGAACAAATCCGTGTTGTGCTATGCTTATTAAACCGTTTAAGTTACAGTGTAGCATTATTTTTTCATGTAATATACTTTCGAATATTTTGCATGGTATGGATGTGAGAGAAACTGGTCTATAATTTGATGCTCTTAGTTTGCTTCCTTTCTTGAAAATGGGCGTGACGTTAGATTTTTTCCACAGGTCTGGTATAGTGCTGGTTGAGAAAGATTTCTTGAAAACTAATGTTAGTGGCAATGCGAAAGCTTCTGCGCAGTGTTTGAGTACACGAGGGTGAACGTTATCAACACCAAGAGATTTAGATTCGTCTAGGTTTGCGAATCGAGCACGAATATCGTTGATTGAAAAGATATTCTCGTCTAATATACATTTTTTGTAAGTTCGGGGTTCTAATTCCGGCACAGGTCCGTCTAGCTCGTTGACAAATACTGATTGGAAATAATTGTTCAGGGTTATGCAAATAATTTGAAGATCTGTTGAAATTGTTCCATCAATTGTTTCTATGGAATTGAATACATATTTTGAGTTGGTTTTGTTTTTGATATGAGCGTGTAGCTTTTTAGGGTCGTTTTTATATAAATTAGCTAGGTGCTCTTCATATTTTAACACTGCTAATCTCAAAGTTTTGGTTACATTTCTGCATGCTTCTTTGTGCTTGTCTTTGAGCTCTCTATGTGTATGGCGACCAGAGGCAATATATTTATTCCAAAACTCTTGTTTTGTTCTAATAGCTTTTAAAACTTCGTCTGTTATCCATGGTTCGTGTTTCTTCTTGAAGGGCAAGGTAGTCGACGGAATGAGTTCTGTTGCTAGTTCGTTGTACACTTCTAGGAATAGATTGTAACATTCGTTAGCTGAGCAGTTTTCGAATAAGCTTTTCCAATTGGTTGAACTTAATTTTAGCGAGAAATTAGCGTAGTCGGCTCTGCTCCAGTATAGCGTTTTCGCTGCACGATTGGTGGTACTTTTATCTTGTCGTTCAGAACAAATCGACCCGTGATTAGAGCATGAGATTGTCCCATTGGAGTGTCCCCGAACGAGTCTTCTTCTTTTATTTCTATCAAGAGATCTGGTTTGTCTGTTATTACTAGGTCTAGAGTACTGTTCGGCTCTGAAAATCTGTTACTAAGATATGTTTTGAAGGTGATCAATTGTGTGAGTAGGCATTCGTTTAAGCAATTTTGAAATTTCATGTCTCCTGGTCGTTCATTTAGCACGTGCGCTGTTGTCGCCACGCCACCGCCAATCTCAATATACTCATAAAATGTGTTGCTAAAATTAAAGTCCCCATAGATTATAATGAAATCACACTCTAACCTTTGGGCGGCAGCTTTCGAAGCTTTGATAGATGCTATACAGCTTTTGAGAGTTTCGTCATTTAGGTCGTGTGGTCGATATATACATCCGAGAAGAATTGAGTTGTTGGCAAGCTTAATAACGCGCCACATTTGTTCAATGGAGTCTGAGTTCAATTGTGCAAAATTGGTTTCTAATGTAGTTATCTCTTCTTCTATATAAATGGCAACGCCACCTCCTCTTCCGTCTCTATCTCTTCGATGAATTTGATAGCCTGGTATAACCGTGTCGCTTGTTCCGTTGTACCAAGTTTCGGTGAAGAATAAAATGTGAGGAGTATTTTTAACTTCTAAGTTGTGTAAACGGGCTATGGCTTCGTCGCGTTTGTTTTTATTTAGCGAGCATGGATTGTTGGCCCAAAAGCGGAGATTTACAGGAGATAGATTATTTTTATTTATTACAGGAATGCTGGGCGTTATTTTGGTGCGTTTTTTTTTAGGTGGACAAGTTTTCTTGAGCGGTGCTTGTTGTAGCTGCTGTATTACTTCTTCGATATTTGTTGAGAGCTGTAGTTGCTGAGGCGAACACATATTTCTTTTGCTCGTTTGACATTGTGACTTCAATTCAGCATATTTGACCGGTTCTTTTGTGGATGACATTCCGAAACGGTTGGTCGAGAATCTCAGCATCTTTCAGCTCTTCGTTTTTGTTTTTAAGTCTAGCTCGAGTTTCGTTGAACGCTTCTTGCTGAGCCGGAGTTCTGTCTTCTCGTGCGAAAACTCCGTTAAATTGTTGTAGTTGATAGCGATTGCAGAGATTTAAAACAGTGGTTTGTTCCATTTCGTTTGCAAGAGAGACTTGAATAATATTAGAGTTATGAACAGTTTGTTTTTTACTTGAGTTTAGGCGTCGTGCTTGTTTGATTGTAAAGTCATCAAGACCACAAGCCTTGATGAACTCCGTGACGCTTGTCTTGTCGTCTTTGTTCTCGGTTTTGGGTAGACCAACCACAATGACATTCATGGAACGATCCTGCCTGTCTTTGTTTTCGGCAGCGACAATATTTATTATTTCGTTTCTGTGTTTGACTGTTTCAGGTGCGTTTCCTTTGAGTTTCAAGGCGTAGGTAATAGATTTCTTATCTTCCAGTTTCTTGTTGAGATCGTAAATTTGGGCAGTTAGTTTAGCCTCGGTTTCTTTATTCAATTTAATTATCGGTGTGAGCGCAAAGATTAATGCCACCTTGAGCATTTCGGCGATGCGGTTTTTGTAGTTTTCGTTGAATGCTTTGTTTGTGAATGTTGTTGCCATGGTATCTCTTATCGCTGCGTCGACTATTGATACGCAAGTTGTGTCGAGAGCTGCCGCAGCAGCCACTATTGACGTCATTTGATAATTGTCAATTTTAATAATTTACAATTATTAAAAAAATAATAATAAAAATTTAATAATAATGATAATAATAATAAAGATATTAAAATAACATTAATAATAATAATATATTTCAAGTTTTAAACAAACTTTAAACAAACTTAATTGCTGATTAGAACAGAACTTAGTGTTTATAGCACAATCAATATATATTACGTCGTTTAGCAAATAATGTAATTTAATGGCCTATACAAAATTATACAAAAGGAATTACGTCAATTAGCAAGCTAGAAAAAATTAAATATACTAAGAAATTTATTGTAGTTTAGAACAAAATTAACAATTAATAAAATAAAACAAAAGTTAGGAAGATTTTTCACAAATCACAATATAATAGATAAACAAAATAAAACCAAAAATATTCAAATATGTTATAGCAGTCAAATATAATATAGCAGTCAAGATAATATACCAGTCAAAAATATGTACAATTCCGAATAATTATAAACAAGGAAAAGGGACGATCTTCGTAAAATATATATATGTGCAAAAAAACTTTGTAAATTATTGTATAATTATTTCAAAACAAAACCTTAACAAAATAAAACCTTAATTAACTAGGAAAAAAGACTCAAACAAAAACAAAACTTAAAACAATATACTAAAAAGAGATAGTACAATAACTTAGGAAAACAAATATATATTAAATACTAGATTTAAGTTGAAAAAAAAAAAAAAAAAAAAACCATAACAAAATAAAACCTTAATTAACTAGAAAAAATTAGACTGAAACAAAAACTTTACAATATATTTAAAAGAGAGCTCAATAATCTAGGAAAACAAATATATATTAAATACTAGATTTAAAAGTTAAATCTTACGCAGAAAAAACACGTCTTATCACTTTTGAAGCGGAAGTCCAAAAAACTATTTGTAGTGAGTTTTTAAAAATACCAGGTTATCGAAATTATTGTCAATGTAGTTAAATACGCAACACATTTGATTTATGTTGCAGCTAACTTCAAAGTCTTTTTTTAAACAATTTTTCTAATCTTTCAAGAAAAGATTCATGACTGATTTTATATAGTGTTACTGCTGTTAATCTTTTAGATAAAGATTCATATAAATATGAAACTAATGTTTTATAAGTAATAAATTTAAGTATATTTGAAGATGTTTATATTTTTGTTTTAAGGCCGCAATCTGTTTGTCTTTTTTATTCTATTCTTGGTATAGTCTGTCTTTTTTATTCTTTCACTTGGTGTAGTCTTTTTTTTTAAGGAGGAAAACGCTTCTTTAAATTCTTTATAGATTTTATATAGTGTTACTGCTGTTAATCTTTTAGATAAAGATTCATATGACTTATCTTATATAGAGAAACTGCTATTATTTTTTCAGGTAAAGATTCATACTAATAATATTATATAGCTAGAGTATGAAATCGTTTCCCAATCTCAATTTTTAAGAAGATGGTTGCAAGTTGGCTTTGATAATTTTACAAAACATTGAAGCATTTATTTAAGTCATCAATAAATGTAAATTTCCCCACTCCTTTCCAACTCGTAATACCCCAAACCGACACATTTCCTTCTCTATGCTTAACACTTCCTTGCAAATAATTCAATTTATAATAAGAAGAGATGAGGTTGTATTGTGACTCAATTAACCACAAAATTTTTTTCCGATATGATATCGGCATTTTTTTGTACTTCTTTACAATTTCCCATCGACGTTTCATTTTTTTTAAAGCTAAATATGTTTTTTTTCAAACTACTCTACCTATTATCCTTGTTCTCTAATTTAATTTTTGATTGTTTAAGGAGTCACTGTAATGTTGTGATCTTCTTGAATTGTTAAAGCTGATTGAGCTGCCGAAACAAATCTATTTTTCTTCACATTTATGATGATATTTCGATCAATTGCACTGGTAGTCTCGCGTCTTTATCTTCTACCAGCCACACTAGCAACGGTTCCAATCAGACTATGCTTCTTAACAATTGAGAAAACGAAGGTATTCTTTGACAAAAATAATATCAATGTTTTGAAATGGCCGTCTCAAAGTCCGGGCGTAAATCTAATAGAAAATTTGTGGTATATTTTGGACCGAAAAATTGGCGACCAAGCATTTAAATGCAAAGACGACTTGAAAGAAGCTAGAATGAGTGCATTGGATAATATAACTTCAGAAGAGGTTCAAAATTTAGTCAACTCAATGCTAAATCATCTAGCTGAGTCCATGAAGGTCTAAGGAGGCTCCAATCGATACTATTTTCTATGGAATTCGATCAATTTGACGTTATTTTTGAACTGTACAATTATTATTATTATTTTTTTTTTTTGCAGTCAATTATATTCACCACTAGATCAATTGTGTAAAATTCAATAGGATTGAAAAGCAATAAGTTCGCTAATACACAAATAAATTCTTAAAACAACACTTGATAAAATATCTATAAAAAAATTTTAATTTTTAAAGGAATACTCATATTTTTGATGCAATCTTTAAAACTATGATTTTTTTTTAAGTGCGCGATTATTTTTTTTTGCATACTGTATATACATAAGGAAAACCGGGGCTAGTTGTTTCGGTTTTTACTCTATGTGCTCTGTAGCCCAAACAGCACATTTTTTTTGAAAATAATAAAGTGTAGTCTCAAAGAGTATGAATTTGGGTAACTGATAAAATTTGCATTCATTTACAAAAAAATTCAAAAAAAAAATTGTGCCAACTTACCCCACCACGGGGTAAGTTGGCGCAAACTAAAAATGATTAATAATGTATTATTAATTGCAAAATTAATAGAAATTTTTTTACTATCAATTTTGGCAACAAGTTTAAGCCAAAAATTTAATATTAGTTTTAGCTGGTACCAGATATTAGTACCTATAACAGCCAAAACAGTATCCCACTTTTTATCTGTGAAAAAAAAATTAAAAAATATTTTTTTTAATTTTATTGTAAAAGTAAGTCTTTTCAATATTGTTAAGAAAAAATTAATTTTATAAAAATATGTATTTTTTCCATAGTAAATGCTATATATATACATTTACATTTACGGGGTAAGTTGGCTTATTTAAGCTAATTTACCCCGTGAAAATTTTGTCAACTTACATCGAAAGCCTTTTTTTCAATCAACAGTCGATAGATCTTGAAAATCGGCAACTTTGAAAAAAGTATGACTGGATATAGTAAACCAATTGTAACTGGAACTTTTAAAATAATTTTTTTTTTATACGACCAACTATTTTCTTTGTCAAGTAAAAAGGAAGCAATGTTCCAAAAGTTACGTTTATGTCCAAAAAACATAAATTTTAATATCTCGCATACGCGAATCCTGACAGTACTATAGTGAATGATGAAATGATCAATTAGGAAGGTTCTGTATCATTTTTGTCACTTTCTGATGAAAGGCTTTAGATAAACGCAATTCGTCAACTTACCCCTGCGGCCCACTAGCCCCGGTCTCCCCTATATACAAATAATTTCAAATGAATTCTACAAAATATATGGTCATTAATCCTTAACGAAAATTAAATAAACGAAAGAATATTCTTAGATGAATTTTGTCGATAAATTTTTATTGAATTTCAGATAAAACTTAAAAAAATATTATATGATCTTGACGTAGTTCTCGGAAGAGAGCAATTGACGTAATTCTCGGGAGAGACGTACGCAATTGCAATTGACGTAGTTCTCGGGAGAGAGCAATTAGGGATTGGGACAGGGTTTGGTAAGCTCTAACTACCTAAACTTTTTGCGAGTCACCTTCATTTGATATCAACATACTAGAAATTTGAGCATGTGACATGGCTCTCAGTTACCTACCTTAATTAAAAAAATGACTAGGCATTTGCCTAAAATACGCAATTTCTCCCCAGGCCCCCGGTAAAAAAATGCTTCTTACATTTTTGGTGCAAAGAAAATGATAAACAAACAAAAATACAGGAGAACCATGTGTGCGTGTGTGTGTTTGTATATATATAAACATACATACATATATATATATATATATATATATATATATATATATATATATATATATATATATATATATATATATATATATATATATATATATACATTTATTTATTTATATATATTTATATATGTATTACAAATTTTAGTCTGAGTAACATGTATGTTATATGTATGTGAGATGCATATAATATATATGACACATGTGGGTATACAACAATATAATAATACTTGGTAGGTTTTGTTTTTTGTTTTTGTATTAAAGATGTGACTGAATTAATACAGTTAGTCTGATTTACACACTTAAACAGCCATTCACAAAAATAAGTTGCTTTATTCATAGCTCTTTTGTAGGTGTTTGTCAAGTTTGATTTTAAACTAATTTAAGCTATGAGAAACTACTACTTCACCGGAAATTTATTCCATGCGGTTGCTACCTAATTAAGGAGATAACTTTGTCTAGAAGCACTTTAGTAATTTCAGCTCGGTATCTGAAGTTGTGTTTATGTGTCTAAATCAATCAATCTGAAAATTTTTTTGTATATGTATTTGATCTAAGAAATCGTATCCATATAAAGTTAGATTTACACTATCTACTTTTAATTGGGTTAATTTTAATTTGCTTAGTTACAATTCTTTACTTCCAGTTTTCTAAAAATGATTTAATCCATGCGACAAAATGATTACTCATACTATAATTTCTTAATTTAAGCAAAAGTCTTGCGTGAGCAACAATGTCAATTGTTTTGGCAATGTCGAGGCGAATGACATCTGTTGAGTTATTGTTTTCCACGCAAGGTGATAGAAGGTCAAAAGTCTCTAACAAATTTGTTATGTATGATATTTTAGCAAAAATCCGTTTTGTTGCATATTAGTCAGATTATTCGTTATTAAGTGGTCCAAAATTTCTTTGCGTATTACTGATTCAAATAGTCTACGGATAATTGGCGTCAGCAAAATTGGTCGATTATTTTCTGGCATTAGTTTATTACCTTTTTGGAAAATAAGATTGACATATGCTTATTTCCAATTACTTAGTACTTTGCTGGAAGCTAAGGATTTTTCAAAAATTAGTAAAATTAAATATGCTTGTGACGTTGAGCATCATTTATAAATTTTAGAGTGAACCTTATAACTGCCAATAGATTTATTTATATCTACGTTGTTTAAAAGTTCAAATAATATTTATTTAAATAATATTTTATTTTCATCCATTGGTTTAAAATTGAGTATAATTTTGTCATGAAATTCAGGAATTGGATTTGTATCTTCTTTGACAAATACCGATTAAGATTGAGTATTTAAATTATTAGTAATATTAAAAAGATTGTAACAAGTAAAACCATTTTTATCTCTAAGCGATCGGATGCGGTTGTTTGTATTTTGGATGTTATTGATATATTGGTATAAAACTTTAGGTATTATAATGCTCAAAAATCTAAGTTTCTCTCAAACTTATTTTTTGCGTTCTTTGCTTAACAAAATAACAGTAAGAATAAATTAATAAAAAAAAATTATTTTGATTCGTTGAAAAATGTAAACAAATCGGCAACAACTATTTCGCTTTGATTTTTGTAGATTGCTTTAAAAGTAAGCTCCTTGATTATCAATAATATTTTCTTAAAAAGGTGTGTGTGTGTGTGTGTGTGTGTGTGTGTGTGTGTGTGTGTGTGTGTGTGTGTGTGTGTGTGTGTGTGTGTGTGTGTGCGCGCATGTATGTATGTGTGTGTAAATATGAACAAACACTAAAACACATTAACTGCGTTATATATGCTTTATCTTACGCACTATATAGTTTAAACATAACAATAAAACAACAATTAACGATTTTTGTCTTTGAAAACATTGTAATTTAAACACGTTGTGATTTTGGAAAAACATGACGAACCGGACATTTTGCCCAGTCACAATAATAACAATTAATCTATTAATCCAAAATTATAAGAGTTAATCTATAAATTAGCAAATGGTGTTTGTATGTCTTGTAAAATAAAAAATGATCGCTCCTCGATATTCAGAGTATTTAATATTCGATACCCATGTCGATATTTAGCTCCTAAAACAACATTAAAAAAATCAAATAAATAAATAAAAAAGAGTTAAATTAAAAGAGTCAATTAAATAAATAAAAATAATAACTATGAAAAACCCTGAACAACTTTTTTGAGCAAATGATCTTTGAAAATATCGAAGTGGGGGTGGGGTTGTTCTGACCACTTTAATTTTGAACAAATGATCTTTCGAAATATCGGATAGGGAGTGGGGTTGCTCTGGCCACTTTATATATCCAAACTAAGAATCACGATGGAAAAAAAGTTGAAGCAATAAATAATACATTATTTTGTATAAATTATTCAGTAGATACATTTGATAAAATGATTTAATTTTTGTAACTTACTATATATATATTAGCGCGGTAATTCATTTATTAAATATTATGTTTTTGCTTTTGTTTTAATTATTAACATCGTGATATTTTTATAATCACGGAATTTTCAAAAAAACATCAAATTAAAAAAGAATAAGACATGAGAAATTTTAAACTTAAAAATATTGAATTGTTATCTAATGACGTCTTTTTTTTGCAGTTATTTATAGAGACTTACCCATAGTAATTATTTTCGTAACTGTGAATGAATTAATATAGACAACATTAGTTAAAAATAAATCTTGACTTAAGGCATTAGGGATTGTGATATAATTCGTAATAATCAAATCGTCCCGCAATTATTCTTTTAAAAACAAATTAGCTTTCATTTTTTTCATTTTTAGCACAAAGTTCGTTAACATTGGATTTACTTTTTTTTTGAGAACTTTTATTGAAAAATATCAATCTTTAGTACGCATAAACAACTGAGTGAAAAGTACGTGTGAAAACCTTTTTTGTTTAAGAAAGACAAAATTGATAACAAATTATAAACATCTCGAATATTTCAAGTGTATTATAACGAGGGTCACTGTGAACTAAGTATCCACAGACCCATCAACATTGTTTTAGTAGGTTTGTAGAAGACCTATATAGTCGTTTTTTAGAAGTTCATTAAAGTTTTTCTCATTGGTTACTTAATGGACTATTAGTGGCAGCTGCTATAAATGGCAACCCGTTAGCTCACTGACATGTTGATAGTGGCTATTTATCGGCTAGCAAGTAATAACGATGGCTAATGAACGGCCATTAAGTAACCGATGAGCAAAACAACAGCCATCCGCTAAAAATGCCAATACAGTAAAAATCCGTTATAGATTGTTTGCTGAGAACGCGCGTGAAATTGGTTTTTGAACTATAATTTTTTATTGAAACAAAACAAAGGGGAAAAACAAAGCTGCTATTATAAATATCTTTAACCGCTACTATTACGTTACGTTTACATGCTATTGCATTACAACTAAACAAATCTGCCAAAAAAAAATTGAAAAGATCAGACTTTGTGCTAAAAATATATCCATACCATTATATTGTTATATCATGGTTGCAACATTTTTAAGTCTGGATTAAACTTTACACAAAAAATAAAAATTACAGAAATAAAAAAAAAGTGAAAAAATTATAAAATAATTAGAGTAATTAATTAAAAAAAAGTAAGTAAAAAAAATGCAATCAAAAAATTAAAAAACTCAATTCAAAATAAAACTTTTTTTTTAAATAATTTATAAAGTTTTTTAAAAAACAATAAATTAAAATGTACTTCTTTAATGGAAACATAAATTTGATATTGTAAAGTATAAGACTTATTTTATCACCAGTAGCAGGACTTATATGTTTTATAAATCAAGTTTTTTTGAAGTTTTTTATAGCATTTATTGTAGCTCTGAAGCAGCTCTGCTTACGTATAGTCTGCTATCTAACCTCTACTTACGTATAGCTCTGCTATCAAAAAAGCTCAAACAGCTCTTGTGTCAAAAAATCTAACTTATGCATGGCTAGAATTTAATGAAAAAAATTATTTTTACACTATCTTTTTCATCTCTATTTGAAATTTTTCTAAATTTTTTATATCATAGTAAATTCAGACTATCACATCAAAATATGAAATAAGATATTTAAAATAACATTCAAAAATTAATAATTTAAAGTATAAAACTGATAGATGATAAAAAAGAATACAAAAATTAAATTTTTAATAATAAAATCAGACTACAACATCAAGACATAAAATAAAATATTTAACATAATTTTAAAAAAATAAATAATTTAAAGGTATAAAACTAAAAGATAATTAAAAAAAAAACACTATAAATGAAAATTTACAAAGTTTACTTTATGTAAGTTACTACCAATTTTATGTTATTTGCAGTCATATTTACATTTGATTATAATTTGATGTTGCTGCATAGAATTAGTTACAGAAAAATAGGAGTGTCTTAAACATATAAAAATTTAAAAATATTTCTTAAAAGTAACTTTTAAATGATTAAGCACAAAACATATATTTGGATATTCGTACAATTTTTAAACTATGCAACCATTGGTAAGTAATTCTTTTAAATTTAGATTGATATTTGATAAATCTATATTAAAAATTAAAACTACTACTACTACTACTACTACTACTACTACTACTACTACTACTACTACTACTACTACTACTACTACTACTACTACTACTACTACTACTACTACTACTACTACTACTACTACTACTACTACTACTACTACTACTACTACTACTACAACTACTACTACTACTACTACTACTACTACTACTACTACTACTACTACTACTACTACTACTACTACTACTGCTACTACTACTACAATTTTTATAAGGATACTTATGTTGATCAGAATGTTGACACAAATAAGATGTTTGGTTAAAAATATATCACGGGCGGTATGTTATATGGTTTACAACAAACATTTTGCATATATCTTAAAATAGAAAATAACAATGTCAAAAAACTATTATAACGTTTGTTTCAGTAATAAATTTGGTATTTAATTATGATTTTATTATGTTGTTTACGTTTAAAAAGTAAAAAAAACTAATTTGTAAAAAAAAATCTTAAAAATAAAAATGAAACAGTTGATGATTATTATCTTAACAATAAAAGCATTAGTTTTTAAACTTGTCAATTGTAAATGAGAATGCATAATTTGTAATAGCAATTTCACAATGTAAGCTTATGGTCATTATGAAAGGTTTTCTGGAACATATAATTAATTAAGTTAATAGTATTAAATTAGGCATTTGCATGCACCAGCAATAATAATGGAATTGAAAAATCATTGTGCTATTTATCAATACATTATGACTCAAAAGTTTGCTGCTAAGTTGAATCCGTGTCTGCATTTATTTCACTTAATTAGCTTATAGAACAACCAGAACCAACTTGTCTTATTTGTCGGCATGAAATCTCGAATGCTGATTGTTTTCATTAAAACTAAGTGCACAAGGTACTTTCTACAAGAAACTAGAGTGATTATAAAAACAAACAAAAAAAGAGCTTAGTATGATAGGAACATCAACGAACAAATCACAAATGGTTATCAGTTAGTTTGTTGGATTAAACAAATTTTACCCTTTTTTATAGAAAAACGCAAGAAAAGAAGAGTAAAAATGAAAATCCCCGCTTCAAAAGGTGAAAATATACATTTGGTTGCAACTATATCAATAACAAATGTTGTCATGATGAAAACTCGCAGAGGATTATTTAATGGAGATTCTTGTAACGAGTAGATGTTGGCTATGTTTCACCAGTAGGTTACATCCGGAAATCTTTTAGATGGTTTGGTAATTGTGACAGAAAATGCTCCATGTCACGCTTGTTCGGAAAAGATATTTTAAAAATCTCCAGCTCGGTTGTATTTATTAGGACCCTACAGTCCAATGATAAACCCAGTGTAAACAACCTGGTCTAAAATTTAAAGTAACATTAAAAATGTGATTCACTTTCTATCTGTATTCGGTGCTGAGATTGTCGAACAACAAGTATTCGATAAAAAATATAATAATAGGGTTGATTTTGCATGTGCTGCCAGAGTTGGTAACAAGATCAAAAGTAGCAATGCTAAGGTCACACGTTACAAGGCCAAAAGTTAAAAGAACAAGGACAAGGTCAAGGGCAAGTGTTTTAAGGTCATGACCATGATTAAGAGTTTCAAGACTAAGGCCTACGCAAACATTTTCAAAAGATAAGATTTAAATTTTTGCCTTAAGTTAAGGTTAGTTAATAACAAAACTGTAAGTAGCAAGTGCTGTGACAATAAAACCACATTTTATAAAAATGGACCAAGGTTATGCGCAGGATTCAACGAAGTCAATAAAAAAATGTGTATTTTTTTTTAAGGCCAAGGCCAAAACAATCAAGGCGATTTCTAAAATTTTCAAGGCCAAGGTCTCAATTTTTGGCCATAAGGCTAAGGCCAAGGTTAAGGACTAACAAATCTGCGTGCTGCTCACCATACTACGAAGCAATACGCATCGATTTTAAATATGGGAGATGCTAAAGTTAGTGTCTAACTAAATATTGCAATGATTTTAAGGTAACAAAATTAAAAGTACAAAGTACAAGTAATTTAATTTTGTTACCTTAAAGTACAAGGTATTTTAGGGTAACAAAATTAAAAGTACAAAGAACTTTGTTCTAAGAATCTAAATTATAAACTTTTCTTCTTTACAACTTTTATGTTCTCAATTACATGTTACGATTTCTTATTTACAGCTTTTATGTTCCAAACTATTTTTTTAATTACAACTCTCATGTTCTAATTTGCATCTTACGTTTCTTTTTTCTTCTTTTTTTTCCTCTATTTATTTCGGTGCTCCCAAAAGTCCTTACGGTCTTATCACAGAGCACCGCGGGAGAGCATTTAACTGGAAGTTCACGCCTCCTTCTGTATCAATGTCGCTTTTTGGGTTTGAGCTGGCGTCGAACCTCGGACCTCTGGGTTCTGAGGCAAAACTCTAACCACTGCGCTACGGCTCCTCAATTACAAATTTCATCTACTCAATTACATCTTAAAAGGGGTGCAAAGCTTAAGCCGAGATAACAATTTACAAAAAACATACCATCATCTTGATTTATTACCTGATAAGGTTCACTAATGTACCACGTATAATGTATAAAGTTAAATATAATAAATAAAAAAATAGTGTCATTGTAGCACTAAAAACACGCAAGACAACCAATACTTATTAAAAAGTGTATAATTTAGCATAAATTTGCTTGGAATTGGGTTGGTGTTGATACATAAAAAGAAAAAGTTTTTAACGAGCTTTTAACAAATTTGTATAACGTTCTTACAAAATCAATATCTGAAACGTAGTTATTATATTAAACATAACTCTATTCAACCATTTATGCGTCAACTTAAACTAACTATGGAGGAAAGACAAATGACAATTTGGATAATAATAATACCTTTTATCGAAATTATAACTATAATAGCTTTCATAGCCATTTCTAAGTTCAGTTTCTATAAAAACTAAAACATTTATGTAAATTTCATTTTTTTCCTCATCTTTTTTCTTATTTCAAAGTTTTGTTTTTAAAATATAATATGTTATTAAGTTTTCAAATATTGCGTTTAAAATTTTGCAGTCAAAGATACTCTTCGCTAATAAAAACGGCAATCTTAAACCAGAATAAGAGAACAACTTATTTTATTTTTTTAATTTTAACTATGTGCCCCAAGTAATCTTTATGGACTTATCTCAGAGCACTGCGGATGAGCATTTAATTTGAAGTTCATGCCTCCTTTTTAAAGTGCGCTACTACTGCTTGTTGCTAAAGCCAAAAAACATAATATAAGTAAATTTTGTATGAATAACTTTAAGTCTATCAACGTTCTGAGACATTTCAATTACATCTTTGTTGTCAAGACATCAAATTGGTAAATGTTAGTTTAGAATAGAGATAGTTCCGATGTAGGTTTTTTAACATACAAATTATATAACCATAGTCAAAAGAATAAATGTTTCTTGTGACTATCGTAGTCACATGACTATCATATAGTCACAAGACTACATGATAAAGTACACATTTTACTCCAAAACTCTAAAACGAAAGGTTGGATTTCTGACTTTCCATTTCAAAAATATTGCATTTCTGACTTTCGATTTCAAACTAATAGTCCACAGCAGTCCGAAAAAACAACCTCACGTGGTTTTATTAAAAACTTTACTTATTTTTTTACTTTGAAAAACAGTTACATTTCAACTTCCTGAGGTCGCTGATTGACACAACTCCAAGTTAATAAAATTATCGGTAAGCTCAAAAATAGTAAAAATAATGATTCTAATGATAGATAACTGATTTCTCATGTTGTATATATTTTTTTGTTCTATTTTTCTAACCTTAAAAGGTCAATATAAGTTTATGATTTAAAATCTAAAATGTTATTTACACTTCTTATCAACTTTGTTTTATAAACATTATTTATGTAGAATATATATAAAGTTTTCTAAAGAACATGTAATAAAGCTATATTTAATTAAGGTAAAACACAAGTACTCTATAGAAATAGGTACGTGGACTGATTTTTTAAAATTGATCAAACACAAGAAGGTATCATTAGAAAGCCCTCAAATGCATTATTTAAAAAGAAAAAAAGTTTTGAAAATCGGGCAATTCTATAATAAGTTATTACGTTTTTAGTAGCGAATTTTTGATATATGAATATCTTGATAAAACTATGGTCAAAAATTTTTTTTTCTCATAAATTGTTATAACTTTGCCAATTCTTATTCAAATATCTTTAATTTGGTATCAAAAAGTAAATGTAAAAAAGAGCTATAATTTCAAATTAGTTTCTAGGTAAAGGGCGCATCAAGGAATCCAGAGGGGGTGCTAATCCTCCACCTACACCTCACTCTTTTCATAAAAAAAGTTTTTTTTTTTTTGAAATTATAAATATTTTTATACACCAAGTTATTTTTTAATTCAGCATCACTAGCGAATACTACAGGTCTATCTCAAAGTTGGGTGATGGGTTGTGGGTAAAGTTTTACACAACCTATCAAAATTTCATTCTTTTAAATCTTTAACAAAATAATTAATTCTAGTATAAAAAATAAAAAATATATTTCAACACTTTGAAAAATAGTAACTAGTGATGTATATATTGCCTTCTTAGAAAGGGGTGTATAGTGCCCCCCTTCTGCCCCGAACCTAAAAAGAAAATTTCAATGAGATTTTAACAAAAAAATGTTTAAAAATGCTTTTTTAAACATATATAATTGTATAAAAAACTATTTTACCACATTACAAGATGTATCAGAGTATCCATTTTGTCATGTAAAGGGAAGGACTACTACTCTCTAACTTAAAAAAACAACACAAAAACAGCAAGTTTTTTGAAATAAAAAAAGTAATTAGCTATTGTCTTGGTTTTTAGTAAATGATTTATGTTTTGAAAAAAATTTGTATTTTTAAAAAATAATGCAGCGGGATTAGAATTGCAATAGGTGATTGTTTTTAAAATAGAATATTTTTATAAAATATAAATAAGCATTAAAATTTATCAAAAACAAAGAACAGTCATAAAGAAACATTTCAATTTATACATTTACCAGGAGAAGATTGTGCTGTAAAAACTAAAAGTAAAAAAAAATGTAATCAAAAAAAATAAAATAAAATCAGGATTAAATCTAAAGTATAATTTTAATGAAATAGTTTTTTAACTTACCAACCATAGCAGATGTAGATGCAGCTAAAGATAAAAACAATTGTAACTAAAAAAATAGATGAACTTTTTTGGCAGATCAAATCACTGCTGAAAAAGAATTAGTTAGTGGAGGATGTAGATGCAACTAAAGTAAAACAAACAAAAAAAGTTGAAAATAAAAATAAATCTATACACTGCTAAAAAGGAATTGATTTTTAAACTTATGAACTAAAAAAAAGAAGACGGATGGAACTAAAAACAAAGACCATGTTATACAAAAAAAGTGATAATGATAATAAATCTTTCACAAGTTAAAAAATAATAGCTTTTAAATTTACTAATCACAGTTATTGAAGAAATGACTTTAGATAAAAAATACTTGAATTAATCCAAAGCATGCATCTTTAAATTTCTACTTTTATAAACATAACCGAAATTGAATATTCAAACATACCAGTGGAAAGCTAAGTTGATATGACTACAACTAACGAGAAACATGTATATCAAAACAAAACACCTTAAATTTGACTACAGCAAGTGAATAAGTAACAGCCATCAAATAAGTTCTGCATAATGTACAACGAAAACATTATTACACAAGTAAACATTAGGAAATGTTGTATA
Organism: Hydra vulgaris; assembly: GCF_038396675.1. Taxonomy (NCBI): domain Eukaryota; kingdom Metazoa; phylum Cnidaria; class Hydrozoa; order Anthoathecata; family Hydridae; genus Hydra; species Hydra vulgaris. Next base: position 49,917,642 of record NC_088934.1, on the reverse strand, counting down.
ATGATTTAAACAATAATATTCTTGAATAGGTTTAATCTAATCAATGTTTTTTAAAAGTTTAACAAAAAAATTCACTTATACAAGTAATAAAGAATAAAATTATCATGAAAAAACTTATAAACTTACTATCTGTTTAAGTAGCCGTGTCATCAATATTGCTCTTTTTTAAAGTTACCTAAAATTTAAGTTAAACAACATACAATAAATCTTTCAAAAGAAAAACCCTCTCCCCCACCCTATCTCGCCTAATTTCGAAAAATAGAAATTAGGTACTAAAAGTGTTAAACTGATTTAACTATCTGCTGGATAATATTTTTTCATGAAATTTGGCAGGTGCAAAGAAAACGCATGTAGAAACATTTTTTTTTAAAACATCTTTGCTTCCAACAAGGCTGCAAGCAAATACTAGTAAGAGTTAAAACTTACTGGAAGAGGAAAGATGAAGATTTTAGGGCAAGATAATAATCTTGCCCTACAATCGACAATTGACAGACAACTTAAAGAATTGCAAATTATATTAATCAGGAAAGCAAGATGAAGGAAGTGAATTCCAAAAAACCGATGTTCAAGAAAAAAAACTATATCATGGAAAATATTTAATCATATATAAATTACGGAAAGAGTCCATAAATCATGGAAAGAGTCAGCTTTATGGTAGTTGTGAAAGGTACAATTATAGGGGAATTTAGATGATGAAGAAGAATGAGATAATAGTTTTAGAGAGATCAAACTGTGATCAGAAGCACCTAAGGGTGAATGTGGAGAAACTGAGTACTGGCTAGGATCAGAAACAAGACATAAGTTGAGTAGAGAAGGTAATGACTCTACAGGCATTAAAGCCCACAACTTTTGCCTTTCTCTATCCCTAACTTAAATAGTCAACTTTCCAACTTGCTTTTCAGACATAAATGGTTGTCTGAAAAGCAAGTTGGAAAGTTGACTATTTAAGTTAGGGATAGAGAAAGGCAAAAATTGTGGGTTTTAATGCCTGTAGAGTCACTGACACAAGAGCCAAGCCATTCAGTGTGATGAGCATTAAAGTCACTGACAGCAACAATATTGGCTGATTGATAAAGAAAGAAGGCTTGGTCAAAATGATCAAAAATAACATCAAAAAGAGTGCAGTCTTGAGATGAAGGAGAGCAATAAAGAACAAAGAGAAAGTCGATAGAGTGAAGTGGTGCTAAACGAAAGCACATAAAAAAAAAAGTCTGTGGGTTCAAACCTCATTTCCTGACTAATGGGTAAATTCTAACAAATGCTATTGGAGTCTTTGCAAACTAAAGGAAGATAACTATCAACACAAAAATCGCAAGATAAGACAGCTGAACTCAAATTAGTCTCACAAAGAGCAAGTAGGTCTGGTGAGCTTTGCAAGAGATAAGAATCAACAGAAGAAAAGTAACTTCTAAGACCACGAATATTAGTGAATGATAGGTTTAGAGATGATGGTTTTTTGTGTTTGGTAGTTTTTGGTACTTTATTCATTTTAAAATTTGATTGAAGAACTTGACTCAAAGCATAGATAGTACTCATGACACTGTTTAATAGCTCAAGCAATTGACTCATTACTATTAATAAACCCTAAGCTATAACAAAGGGCTCTAAATGTGGCCTCCGCAATGCACACCAAAAGTACAAACAGGGACACCATCTATGCGCAACATGGCACTGTTAAAACTTTGATATTTTTCAGCTTTTGATGGAATCAGCCTCTCTGAGAGCTACCACAGAGTTCTGTAAACCTGACTACCAGCTGGCATCAGAACCATAAAACTAAGTTTTAAAGCTGTACCCTTATTAGGAAATAATATAATGTGTTGCCTAGTCATAAAAACAGAGACACAAGCAAAACCCATGCATTGAATGAAGAAGGTCCAGCATTCAACATCCTAAACTGGAAACAATATAATAAAAGTACATCTGCACCAGCCTAATAGATGAAGATAATTGATGAGCCTAATAGATAAAGAAGCAGCCTAATAGATAAACTTATTTAAAAAATCAAAAAAACAGAATAAAGAATCATTTGACAATAATTTAACAAGTAAACATCAACAAATTTTCATGATCAAAATAAACAAAAAAAAAAGACAACCATACATAAATGTAACACAAAAAACAAGTATTACCCTTCTTCTTTCCAAATATATTCTATATGTTTCTAAAAAAAAAAACAAAAAAACAGAACTTAGGTACTAAACTGCTTAAGTACTAAAGTGCTAAACTGATTTAACTATCTGCTACATAATATTTTTCAATAAAATGTGGTAGGTGCAAAGAAAATGCATGTAAAAACTAATTTAAAAAATCAAAAAAGTGTCAATATCAACCTATTTTCCATCAGCAAAATGCTCAAAAAACTGGAATGACAACCATATGTAAAAGTAACACAAAAAACAAGCTAAACTCTTCTTCTTTCCAAAATTATACTATGTTTCTAAAAAGAAACTCCTCAAAAATATGTTTGCCTTACATTACATAAATAAAAAATCAAAAAAATGTGTCACAGAATTTTAGCACAAAATTCGGTTCCGTAAATCGCTATTTCTGCATACCTAATAGAAATATATTTTCATGTTCTTAGTGTTAATATATTTTTAAAGCATTTGCTTTATTGATTTCCTTGAATATATGTTTTGAAAAACTAATATTATAACAATAGGGAACTAGAAAATTTATGTAAAAGACCCGTGTATGTGTTTTTATGATTAACTGATATGGAAAGCAAAACAAACTTATTGATAGGAACATCTAAAGATGCAATTTGATTGTCTTTTTCTTTTTCCATAGTAAATTTTAAGTTTTTATGTTGTTTATTAAGATGTGTAAAAAATTCCTGAGCTTTAAACTCAGAATTAAAAATAGCGATAACATCACCCACATAATGTTTATAGAAAATTGGTATGGAGAAAGAGCAATTACTAACCTAATTTTGTTCATGTAACTCAATAAAAATATAGCTAAAATTGGCACTAAAGGAGAAACCATGGCAACGCCATCCAATTGATTATAATATTTCCCATTAAATAAGAAATGAGAACCCTATGTTAAGATTCGAATTAATTTTTTTAACTGAGCTTTAGAAAAATATATTTAACTCATTTCATCTTTAAAGTAAAAATCATTAGTTATATTTATACTTTCATTAGGTGGAATATTAATAAATAAGCTTTCAACATCATAAGAAACTACATATTTGTTAGTTATATCAACTTGTTTTAATTCCTCAACAAAAGAAGAACAGGAAACTAAAAAAAGAATCACAGGTGGAATAAAATTTAGTTATATAAGGAGACATTAAATCAGGAAGAAATTTAGCAAGTTGATAATTATACGTCCCAATTGTTGAAATACTTGGTCTAAAAGGTGGCAGAGAAGAATCTTTACTGAGTTTGTGCATCTTAGGTAAGGCATAAATTCTTGCTGTTTGTCAACCAACAGGATCAATTTTATTGTAAGCATTATTTTCAAAACAATTATGTTTTTTAACTTTCTTAAGATACCCTTGTAAAGATTGTTCTCTTTTAACAGACTTTTAACTCCTTAAATTTAGTTTTATCACCTATAATATTAGTTAATGATTTAATATAGTCAGCCTTATTAAAAATATACCATTCTCTTTGTCTGGTTTAGTAATAACAATGTTTTCATTTGTTTATATACATAATCGTTCGCTAAATGAAATAGATTGTTTTTAATTGAGGTTCTGAATCACTACTTTTAAGTTAAGTATTGAGAAGTTGTGCAATGCTATCAAATTGAGCGAAAATGTCTTTTTTGAAAACGGCAAGGTTACTTTTGGTGAAGAATTTCATTGAGATTCCGAATCTGTAAAGAAAAATTAAAAAAAATAATGTTTTGCTGGTTGGGTCAGCGTTGTTTTGAACAGAAAAATGACTTATATGTGACTAATTAACAGGGCAAAACGATAATTAATAAAAAAATTTCTTCTCAATAATAACTCAATAATTGTTATATTGAATTTTAAGAAAATTAATTTTTGTAGATTGTGGGTTTCAATTCATTTTCACTTCAAGAAGTCCTAAAAATAAACAGAGAAAAGGAGTTTTTGTGAAGGTTATTTTTACAAAATTCAGGCACTTTTTTCATATTTTAGACAAAAATGTTTTGTTAAAGTGTGTTTTTTTTCTTCCTGTTTTTATCAAGCTTTAAAAGTAAGGGGAGTTCATTTTTGTGGGAAATTTTATAGGGAATCTAAATCTGAAAAAAAGTAAATAATAAAAATATGTCTTGTTGGGGGAATGCTTAGTTTTCTACAAAAGAATGACTAAAATATGAATAATTAAAGAGAAAAAATTAAAAATCAAAAAATTTTTTTTTTAATAATTTGATAAACTCAATATAAAATATTTAATGAGTCAAAAAAATAAACACATTATTGGGGCTTTTGTGAAGGTTGCTTATAGAAAAATTAGTCGATTTTTTCATATTTTAGACAGTGAATGTTATCATAGAGTGCGCTGTCTTTTCTAAAACTAATTATAAGTCAAACACTTTTGTTATAACTAACAGTATATTATATAGTAATATATTTTATAATATGTATTAGTGATGTACCGATAACACTTTTTTGGCCGATGCCGATACGGTGGATGGGAAAAGGCCGATACCTATGCCGATACCGATGAATTAACTAATTATTAAAGTTTTGAAAATATAAAGCCATAGAACTTTAAATCTAGTAAATTTTTTCATGGAATCCGATCTGGTAAACATATACTTGGACAAACAATTACTTTAAAAGATATTAGAAAAACTCAGTTAAAAAAATATACATTTCTTATTTTTTTTACTATGAAAAGAAAACTTTCAAAAAAATAAATACAATTTTAGAGGAACGTATTTTACTTCAATTTTAAAAAGAAAATAGCATTATGATAAGCAGTTTTCTTAGAATTTTAATCTCTTTATAAAAAGCAAATAAAAAAAATCCTCTATAAGTATGTATTAATATATATATATATATATATATATATATATATATATATATATATATATATTATATATATATATATATAAGCTATTGGAACTAATTGCTTGAAGTTATTTCTATTTGCTCTCCGCCATACTATAAGACTACCTTATTGCATGATAATGTCTCGGCTCAAATAAATTAAAACTTCATTTTTCAATTTTAAATAATGCTTGTTCTCTGTTTCTTGCAGAGCTTCAGATATTGATTTGTTTTCAATTAAGGTGTTTTTATCTTTAATAAAATTTTCAAAGCATTTTGAAAAATCGAAATCTAGATTTATTGTACTTGATGACAAACTGACCTCTGGTTGAAATATGATCTTTTTGTTGAAGACTTTTTGAGCAATCTACAAGCCATTTAATAATATTTTCAAAATAACTATCAGCTTCTTCATTTGGAAAAAAAATCATTTTTATACCTCGGATCTAAAAATGTGGCTAAAATGAGATTCTTATCATTGAGATATTTTTCAAATCTTTCATTCGCTGATTTTTTACATTCTTTTAAAGTTGTCCCTAATCCTAAAAACAAGGGAGACTTTTCAGCTTGAACCGGCATGGTTTTTATAACTTGTATAGTTGGAATTATAGCAGATGCAATTGCTTCACGCTCACTTAACAAATTTGTTATATTATTAAACATTTTTAATAGTCGTAGTAATTTTTCTAAAATAATCCATTCATTGTTTTCCAGTGACATTAGTTTAGAGTTGTCATTATCACAACAAAATGGGATCAAGTCACACTTCTGTTCAAAAATTCTTTCAAATAAAATATTGACTATTCCATCTTGTTGTTATGTCTTGTTTTTTTATGTTTTTCTTTTTTCTGGCACTTGATAATTAGTTTGATACTTAATTTTAATTTAATTATTATCATAATGCATGAAAAAAATATTAAAATGCCATCGGTAATGCAAATTGGTAAATTATTAAAAAGGAAGTGGCCAATTAAGCCGATGGCGATGCCGATTAATCGGTACATCACTAATATGTATTATGTAATACTGATATCTTTATTAAAATTTAGATATAATTAACAATTAATAGTTTATAAGTTTTATTTAAAATTTGTGAGTCCTACTAAGTTATATTTAGCATTATTTGTGCTCATAAAACATCTATTGATTTCTTGTGCTCTTATATATCCTACTCACTTCTCATAGAAATATGCTTTTGCAAATGGAATTCAATTGGAATAATATATGCCGAGGTCCCTCTAATGCAAACATGCAAACATGCAAACAAAAACTTTGAAAAAGTAACTTTAGGTGAACCACTTATTGTTTAGCCAGACAAAATACTTAATGATCTTTTGGCTGATCAGGCTTACAAATACAGAATTGTAACAGCAATAAGATCTGGAGTGTTACCTGAAAATTTAATAAACCTTGAAGTAGGTTCTGTTTCTCATACCATGTGGCTCACTACAGCTAATTGTTTTTGTAGATTGTGGGTTTCAATTCATTTTCTAACAGAGAAAAAGCTCAGAAATCTATGTTTAATTATTGAATTATATAGTTGGTGTGTATTTTCCTTGCTGGTTTCAAGTAAAGGTAAAATATTCCTGGTTAGATGGACCTCGCCATATTTTATTCTAATTGAAACAACTAAAATATCAAAAAAAAAGAGTTTGTTATAATAGAATGAAAATTGTAAAGAGATCTGCATGGTTTCCATTTAGTGAATGCATTTTTCAGACTCTTTTGTGTTCCAAAGTTGAAGAGGAATGAAAGTTAGGAGTGCAAAATGTGCTAGAGAGGTAGGAGATGAGTTTCAGTAAGAGTTCGCAAAACCCCATGCATAAATACTGATGCTGATAAATTGACCATTTATCTAATTAAGTGGAAAGATTTAATATACGAACCACTACTTACCACCACTTTATGTCAAAAAAAGAGAAGACTTATAATCAATTACTGTTCATAGAGCCAGTTAGTGAATAGTCAGTAAGTTAGTGGTTAATTGTTACCAACTTAAAATTCTTATTAAATCTTATTAAAATTTAAAAGGAAAATGTTAAAATAAAATTAAACAATGTTGCCACACATGTTTTAAGCAATAATAACAATGTTTTAAAGTTTTGTTTTGATCACTCTTATTGTTTTTCTTCATACTGATTTCATACTTTCGAACACACTACTGTTAAACTGGAAGACCAACCAAAGTTAAAAATTTTTTTTACAAGCCTATAGTTTTTCCAGATTCTCGATGCCATTCCCAATCCACTGAATGTTGCGATAAGCAGGGTTTTTTGTAAACAATTACAAGAATATAACTTATTAAAAAATTTTTGATGACTAAATTGTTTTTAATGTTTAATATAAGTTACAGAGGCTTATACAAAAACATATTTCCATGAGAAGCGAGTAGGATATATAAGAGCACAAGAAATCAGTAGATGTTTTATAAGCACAAACAATGCTAAATATAACTTAGTTGGACTCACAAATTTTAAATAAATCTTAAACTATTAATTGTTAATTATGTCTAAATTTTAATAAAGATATCAGTATTATATAATAATTTTATAAAATGTATTACTTTATAATATACTGTTTTTTATTTTTTTATTTTTTTTAAACATCTTCGCTTCCAACAAGGCTGCAAGCAGCCACTAATTAAAGTTGTCAACCTGTTTGTTGGCAATATCAGGTAGAACGCAATTAGTGGAATCAAGAGATGATATTGATGAAAAGTTTTTAGCAAACAGTTCGGCTTTGTCTTTAGGTGAGGTGAAAAAGTCTGAACCATACAAGAGAGGTGGAATTATAGATTTGCCCTTATTATTGATATTATTAAAGATTCTCCAGAAGTCACGAGAGCCTAATTTTTGAGATGAGATACGAGATTTCATGACCTGAGAATAGCGGGTTTTGGCGTTAGACAAAACCTTTTTACAGTTGTTTCTAGCAGTAATGAAAAGACGTCTGTTTTCTGGAGAATTGTTTTGCTGATAAATATGGAAGTAACGGTTTCGATTGGCAATCGCAGCAGCACAGTGTGAGGAAAACCATGGAGGAGAGTGAGGCTTGACCTGGAATCGTCGAGAGGGAATAAAAGATTCCATGCCAGCCTGAATCCACGAAGTTATATAAGAAGCACATTTGTCGACAGGAAGTTGAAAGATTTCTACCCAAGGGCCATCACGAAGAAAATCACGGAAAGAATCCCAGTCAGCTTTACTGTAGTTGTAAGAGGTTCGATAGTAGGGGTATTCAGGTGATGAAGAAGAATGAGATATTAGTTTTAAAGAGATCAAACTGTGATCAGAAGCACCTAAGGGTGAATGTGGAGAAACTGAGCACTGACTAGGATCAGAAACAAGACATAAGTCGAGTAGAGAAGGTAAATGATTAGGGTTGTCAGGAAAGCGAGTTGGAAAGTTGACTATTTGAGTTAGGGATTGAGAAAGGCAAAAGTTGTGGGCTTTAATGCCTGCAGAGTCACTGACACTAGAGCCAAGCCGTTCAGAGTGGTGAGCATTAAAGTCACCGACAACAACTATATTAGCTGATGGATAAAGAGAGAGGGCTTGGTCAATATGATCAGAAATAACATCAAAAAGTGTACAGTCTTGAGATGAAGGAGATCGATATAGAACAAAGAGAAACAATAGCGTGAAGTGGTGCTAAACGAAAGCACATGAAAGAATAGTCTGTGGATTCAAACCTAGTTTCACGACAAACAGGTGAATTCTTACGAATGTAAATGCCCAGGCCAAGCATGTGGCTATTGGAGTCTTTACGAATCAGAGGAAGATAACCATCAACACTAAGATCACAAGATGAGACAGCCGAACTCAAATTAGTCTCACAAAGAGCAAGTAGGTCTGGTGAACTTTGCAAGAGATAAGACTCAACAGAAGAAAAGTTACTTCGAAGACCACGAATATTAGTGAATAATAGGTTTAGAGAACTTGGTGATGATGATGGTTTTTTGTGTTTTATAGTTTTTGGTACTTTATTCATTTTTAAATTAGATTGAAGAACTTGACTCAAAGCATAGATAGTACTCAGAACACCGTTTAATAGCCCAAGCAATTGCCTCATTACTACTAATAAACCCTAAGCCGTAACAAAGGGCTCTAAATGTGGCCTCCGCAATGCACACCAAAAGTACAAACAGGGACACCATCCATGCGCAACATGGCACTGTTAATACTTTGATATTTTTCAGCTGTTGATGGAATCAGCCTCTCTGAGAGCTACCACAGAGTTCGGGAAACCTGACTACCAGCCGGCCTCAGAACCATAAAACTGAGTTTTAGAGCTGTACCCTCATAAGGAGATAATAGAATGAGTTGCCTAGTCATAAAAACAGTGACACAAGCAAACCCATGCATTGAGTCAAGAAGATCCAGCATTCAACATCCTAAACTGGAAACAATGTATTAAAACTACATCTGCGCCAGCCTAATAGATGAAGAAGGGGTGCGAGGCTGGTCAACAGATAGAATCTGTTTACCCCTTAAGTCTTTGCCTAGGTGGCCTTCTACAAGACAGTAGCTGGGTGCATTTAACATCTGCCCAAGATGAGTATTTTTATCGAGACACCATCTCTAGCCTTTACTCAACCAAGAGCCCCAAGGCAGGGGGTGTTTTAAATCGGAGTTGGCATCTCCTAGCCTTTGCCTAAAAAGGCGTATCCTACAAGGCAGCAGGACATGAAGCAGATTGTACTGGGTTACATGTTACCAGTAGCAGGATAACCTGATCTGACAATAATCTGACAATATCTGACTGTCTGTATCTGACTGTCTGTATCTGACTGATCTGTATCTGTATCTGACTGACTGATCTGTATCTGACTGACTGACTGACTGACTGACTGATCTGTATCTGACTGACTGATCTGTATCTGACTGTCTGTATCTGACTGTCTGTATCTGACAATATCTGACTGTCTGTATCTGACTGTATCTGACTGTCTGTATCTGACAATATCTGACTGACAATATCTGACTGTCTGACAATAATCTGACAATATCTGACTGACAATATCTGACAATATCTGACTGTTTGTTATAAAAAAAGTGTTTCACTTATGTTTAGTTTTAGAAAAGACAGTGCGCTCTACGATAACATTTACTGTCTAAAATATTAAAAAATTAACTAATTTTTCTAAAAGCAACCTTCACAAAAGCCCCTATTATGTAATTATTGTTAAAGCCCCATGTGATTATTGTTTTGACTTTTTAACAAAATATGATACTTTCATACTGTTCAACATTTATATTGAGTTTATCAAATAATTAAAAAGTTTTTTTTTTTTTTTTTTATTTAAAATTTTTTCTCTTTAATTATTCATATTTTAGTCATTTTTTGTTGTTGAAAACTAAGTGTTCCACCCAACAAGACATATATATATTTTTTTTTTTTTTTGACATTTAGATTCCCTATAAAATTCCCCACAAAAATGAACTCCCTTTACTTTTAAAGCTTGATAAAAAAAGGAAAAACACAACACACTTTACAGTAACATTCTTTGTCTACAACATGAAAAAAGTTCCTGATTTTTGTAGAAATAACCTTCATAAAAACACCTTTTCTCTGTTCATTTTTACAACTGTTTGAACCAAATAATCAATTTTTTTAAAATTCAACATAACAATTATTGAGTTAATCAAAAATTTGAGATTTTTTTTTTTTAATCTACTCATAATTTTTGTTTTGTTTTTTTATGGTATCATAATTTGTATTATAATTTTTATTGCTTTGTAACAATTCCATTTGTCTATTAATATTTCTCTTTACTGTCTTTAAATTTTGATTTTATCTTTTGTAAATGTATGTTAACTACAAAACATGTCAAGAATAAAAATTATGGTGTTTTTCTTTAAATGTATATATATAAATATATATATATATATATATATATATATATATATATATATATATATACATATATATATATATATATATATATATATATATATATATATATATATATATATATATATATATATATATATATATATATATATATATATATATTTTTTTTTTTTTTTTTTTAGATTATTCACCTCCCCAAGGCCCGAGGGGGGCCACTACAGTCGAGGAGGATACTCATTTTTTTTTTTTTTAATATATTTTTTTTCTTTTTCTTTTGTTTTAGTCGTTATTCGTGGTGCAACCCTCTCTCAACTCTTTAACTCCGAAACACGAACCTTGCCGAGCAAGGCCGCTGCGCGGAGAAACGTATATATATATATATATATATATATATATACATATATACATACATACTACTGGGAAGATACAAATTAACAAAAAATCTACTATTTAAAAAATAGAAGTAAAAATAATTAATCAATGTAATAAGTCAAGTATAAATGAGTTTAACAACTTTCTTGTTGTAACAAAAAAAGAAGCTACAGTTACGTAAAAAAATTAAAAGTACAACAAAAGCAATTAATCAGTGCAATAAGTCAAGTATAAGCAGTATAATAATTAACTTATTGTGCTCGCTTATACTTGATTAATTATTGATTGATTGAACTGAAAGAATTATCTGCTGCTTTATTAAAAAATAAAAATCTACAATGAAAGAAATCAATTAATGTACCAAGTCAAGTATAAGTGAGTAAATTAAAGATACAATACAAGCAATCGATCAATACAACTATTCAATCTTCTCATTGCCAAAAAGTCTCATACAGTAAATCTAAAAAGAAAAAGTAGCAAATAAAATTCTAATTTATTTATAGTTTTATTTTTGAAATAACCTAATAAAACTACAAACCACTTATCCACCATTAGGAGATGTCGCTCCCGTTAGTGTTGGGGCAGCACTTGTTAAAGTTGTTGCTGTTGAAACAACTGTATTTTCTATAAGAAAATTATGTTATCGTATTAAAAACTATACATTTTGTGATATCACTAACTTAGAACAGATTTTGTTATGTGTTTCGTCATTGCAGTGTATCAATTAGCTTGTAAAGACAACATTCTTGCTTTCAAAGAAGCCAAGTAACATTTTAGCAAAGGCATCATTTGGCTAGGAAGGACAACACTAAGTCTAGTCACTTTGAAACCATGGAAAAATTATGAAAATTTATGAACTATAAACACTTCAAATATAACAGATATTTACACATTTATAACACATTAACACTTATAAAATATAATTCCTAAATTCCTTAACACATATAAATACATTAAATAGCACATATTACCACGTAATGACACATTAAAGTATTTAAATATATAAATTAAGATAAATATATAAGAAACATTTGCAAATACAATCTTATTTGTGCTATTTTTGTTCAATCACATACATTGCAATGCATGTTTATTAACTATCAAAAAAAAAAAAAAAGTTGATTAAATGACCATGTTTGTTATAATATGAAAGCAAACGGATTTTCTGTAATTTCTATTAGTGATTGATATTTTTAAAGTTTTAATTTAAATCCATCAGAAAATCTGTATTAACTGAGGTTTTAGTATTAACTGTTATTAGCTGGTTTCCATTAACAAAATTTGTTTTGTTTAGTTATTTACAAATAAGGTGGTGTTTAATAGTAAAACAATATTTTTTTATCGATAAGTACATTTGTAACTCCAACATTGTTTATGTAACAGTTTATTAAATGGCATACCTTGTAATGAATGTTTATTAATTTTAAAAATAAGCAATCTTGTTCTTGAACATGCAACATAGAGTTGACCGTGTGAGAAGCAAGGGTTTTTGAGATAAATACCAACTTTATTAAAGGTTTGACCTTTAAAAAGGACATTGTTTTCAAATTTTGAAAAGATGTAAAACACAGATTAATATACTTTAAATTCAATAGACAAAGGACTTGAATTGTGATATTATTAAAATGCATGAATTAGATAAATTACCTGTTTTTAAAAGTTACTTTACTAATTTAAAAATAACATAAAGTTTTTCTTTACTACAGAATTTTAATTCTTCAATTTATTATCTAATATAAAAGTTTTAGATGTTATAATTGATTAAGCAGAAATGAGCTGATCATAATAAAGATTTAATTTGATCATTAATTATCAGTGATTATTTTCAAAAAAACCCAATCATGTTAATCTATGACTAAAATCTGAGTACTTCTAATTGGATAACCAAAGTTTGATTTATTTAAATAAATATTTAAATGATTAAACTAACTTTTAACAAATCGACTCTACCATTTTTTTTTTTTTAAACTACCGTAATGTAATGGCATATACAATTAGAATGGATTGATGGAAGGTGTTGCCATATACAAAACATCTTCCATCCATCTGGACGGAGAAGTTGCATAAACAGCTAGACAACTTAAGCACTAATATTTTTACAAACATTTTTTTAATTTAAAAATAATGTATGGCGCAAGAGGATAATGAGCAGCATTAATGCAATTTGCAACTGTATAATTGACTTTTTTTTTCTGCTAACCAATTTCAATAGTTGTTTAGCATCATATCTGCCAACTATGTGTTGCTTTCCTTGATCACCAGAGAAGCCAATTTCATCAAAATTCTACAAATGACATAAAGTATTTTTGGTAATATCTTCTTATTGAATTCTCTATGCATTTTATTAAAGTACTCTTTCTTTCAGGCTAGCAGCAGCTGTGAGTAATGAAATATTCCTCTGATATATAATGACTCTTATGCTTAACTTATGACTCCAACGGTTGATGAAAATCTTGTACCAATTTTTCGTGGTTTGAAAACAGATGAGATTGATTTTAGTGTTGCAAATAGTTGCATAACTAAAGTGATGACACCATTGTAAGTTTTACCCCTATTAGGATAATTTAATAAGGGTATACCAGAGTTGATTCAAAATTATGCGGCAGTCTCATGTTTAAACCACTAGGGTGTTTTTTTTCGGATGCTTTATTGAAAATTATTATGTTACAAGCATATTGAAATAGATATTAGGTAAAAAACATATCTGTAATTTTTTCAAAAATTGAAAGTTTTCTCTTGAGGTCGCTTTTTTGAAAAAATGGCATTTATTACACTATTTTCTGCTCCAAATATATATAACTTAAAAATAATTAGTTTCATATTGTTACCTAGTGTATATTGTTGGTATACAAGGTAAAAGGCACTAAGTATATTTTAGGCAGTATGGAGGTATTTATACCACTATTTAGTATTTTAGATTCTCATTTGTTTGATATATCACACAAATTTAATAAATCAATTAGTTATGAGTTATTTTGATTTTTTATTTCAACTCTTACACAAAAACTTAATTTTTTAACTATTACGCAAAAATTTATTTGTTTTTATCTCAAAATAATATTTATGGACTTATTGCATTTCCTTTGTATACCAATGCTATATTAATCGTTTTCAAAAGAACGTTTGCAAAAATTTTTACAGGAAGTTGTTATCGTTAATGCATACCTTTGCATTTCCTTTGTATACCAATGCTATATTAATCGTTTTCAAAAGAACGTTTGCAAAAATTTTTACAGGAAGTTGTTATCGTTAAGAGGTCGCCGTATTAAATAGTTTGAATTTTTGCCATACTCTTTAATATAAGTTAGTTCGTATAAAATAAATGCTTAAAATGAGCTTGTTGCATTGTACGTTAACTACATTTTTGAGCATAATTGACTACCAAAAGTTTTTTCGTTGATAAATCAGTTGCATTGCAGAATAAAAATCTGAATTTATGTTTAAATTTCATAAGGTTATAAAAATAGGTTGTAAAAGGTAAGGATATTATATCAATAAGCATAATTAAAATGTTAAAAAATAACTTTATAACAAATTTGGCTCTGAAAAATAATTTTTGCATTTTTTTAATTCAGTGAATAGTTTCAATTTATTATAATGATGTGTCTTGGAAATAATAGCGACATTGGCAGTGGCCACACTGAATCCAATAATTTATCATGCTTCAATCGCCTACTAACAAAAAAACAAGTGTTAGCTAGATACTCTCATTTTTGTTTTAATTCAAGAGACAAATCTGTAAGAGATATTTTTAAACTTGTTCTTATTGAGTGGAGAGTTTCGAAAAAAGCTGGAGTACTCGATCAGATAATTTGTGCTTTTTATTACTTTTTTTATTACAGAATTGTTGAAAAAAATGTCCAGAATAAAAAAAATCAAGCAATCAAATCTATATTTTAAATAATATAGGCATACATAATTGAAAGAAGTAGGACTTAGTGCTATAAGCACTTTAATATAACATTGTACACCCAGTGCCATGGCTAGGGGTTCAGAGCCCACCCCCTTTTCCCCACTTCATAAAAATAAATAAAATTCACAACAACAACCTGTCATAAGAGCTCCAAAATTTTAAAAAACTTCAATTATTAGGTATAACTTAAAAAAAAAAACAACCCTCAAATTTGGTAATAATAAAAACTAATGAATAGTTATTGTATTGACTTAAATAATTACTCATATATTTTGTAAATAAAGGGCCTAGTGGTTAAATGATTATCATCTAGACTAGATGAGAATTTGACTTTAAGAAAACTCGCATTTACAATGACACTAACATTTGATTTTTCCATCCATTTGTGAGCAAGCCGCAGTTTTAAAAAAGAGTTTTTTAACATATACTTGAGTTGCAGAAGCTGCAATGAGATCTTTAGCTAATAGTGCAATATGTGGGTTATTGGCATGTCTCATCTTCCAGAAATTTTAAGCAATTTGGCACATAGAGCTGTTCCTTATTTCAATAAAATATTTGCTGAGTTCATTTTTTTGCTTCACTACCTGGAACAAGCTTTATTTTATCTACTTGCTGTTTTACTGCTAGAAAATTTCATTTCGTAAAAAATTGAATTCCTTGCTGAAGCAATCTTAGCAGAAACAGCAGATGCATGTGGTCATTATATCACTAAAAGACAGAAGAGAAAAATGAATTCAAAACTTCTTACTCCTTAAGACTTCTATTTTGGATTCAAGGTGGGAAATCATGACAAAAAATGGGCGCCTCGGTATAGTTCCACCAACTGCTACATGTGTTTGACTAAATGCCTGGATGGAAAAAGATCAACTGACATGCCATTTGCCATTCCTATGATATGGAAGGAGCCATTAGATCATACCACAGACTGCTATTTTTGTTCAACAAAAATTGAGGGACATTCTCTAAAAACAAAGGACAAAGTAATGTATCCAATTTGTGACTCAGCAAAGTTACCAGTACCTTATAGTGACAGTCTGCCAATTCTCCACCAAGTGTATTCAACCTCTTGCCCTCTCCAGATACATCAGAAAAATCAAACAAAGAATATGACAATGATGACTTTATGCCTGGAACGGAATCAGCTCCATATTTTATTAAACAACAGGAACTGAGCGATTTAATCAGAGACTTACATCCATCAAAATCAAAAGCTGAGTTCTGGGTTCTCGACTGCAAGAGTGGCACTTGTTAACACCTAACATCAGAGTGACCATCTACTGAAACAGACATGAAAGATACTTGAAATATTTTATCAAACAAAATAGTATCACCTTTAGTATGAATATTGAAGGATTGTTCACTGAACTTGGATGTGCTTATTCCTCTAATCAATGGTGTCTCTTTATCGACTCCTCAAAATACTCTCTAAAGGTAGTATTAACTCATATTGGAAACAATTGTCATTCCATTCCAATAGCTCATGCAGTAAGATTTCAGGAAACTTACGAGACAATGAAAATTGTACTTGACTGTGTTAGCTATGGCAACCACAAGTGGATTATTTGTAATGACCTTAAAGTAGTTGCCCTGTTGCTCGAACTGCAATTGGGTTTCACTAAGTATATGTGTTTCCTCTGCCTTTGGGATAGCCGAGACACTAAAAATCATTATGTGAAGAAGGTATGGCCCAAACATACAGAATTTAGCCCAGGATACCATAACATTAAACACATTCCACTTGTTAAACCACTGAAAATTCTGCTTTCTCCTTTGCATATCAAATTGAGTTTAGTGAAATGTTTCATAAAAGCAATAAATAAAAATGGTGCTGGCTTTAAGTACACTCAAACAAAGTTCTCTAGAATCATTTCTGAGGCAAAGATTAAAGAAGGTGTGTTTGATGGGCCTCAAATAAGAGACCAGTTAGTTGACCAGTGTAATTAATAAAAGTATTTTTTAATATTAAGAATTGTTTAATATTGTGTTTTTAAGAAATATTCCTACTATCTTCTTTTGTATTCATTTATAATTTATCATTTAACTAAAAATCAGTACTCATTTTCAATATATTATTTTACAAAAAACAAATGCGACTAGTCCAAGAATTTTTTTTCACAAAAATTGTTTAATATACCAATTCCTTTATGGTCTTTTTAAGTCTTTATTGTTAAGCTCTCAAAAAAGGACTTTAACAAAAACAAGGATTTGAAACATGGATTTTTTCTATACAAATTTCATCCATCCTCTGAAAGAGTAGTCTATAAAATAAGAGAAGGGCGCACAGTAGTTACATGCAAGTTGCATGATGCAACAAACAATTTTTATTTTAATGATAAAAAATATTAGGAGAAAAATCAATAAAAATGTTGTTAGATAAAAATATTTTGAGATTACCCGACAGAATGAGAGGTTGCTAAATAGAGAAAAATGAAAGATTAAACAAGAAGGTCGCTAAATAAATTAAACAAGAGAATGCTAAAAAAAAAAAAAAATTAAAAAAAATTGAACATGGTTGTGGTAAAAAATATACAACTTTTCTATTAAAGTAAAGTTTAAGGAACTTTACAAAAAAATAAAAACATTAATAGTAGCACATTTGGTATATTTGTAGTAAAGAAAAATTTGACTTTTGGATTGATATGTACCTATTTTTCAGCTTTTTAAAAAATTTTGCTAGGCTATTTTGTTTCCCCCCATGAAATTTTTTGTCTTCTTTAAACACTAGTTTTTCTCCACACAATTCTGAATAAAGTACACTTAATTCGCAATGATCTTTTACATCACTTTTCAATTATTAAATCAAGTTCAATTTTTAGATCAAGTTTTAAAGTTAAAAAGTTCAATTTCTCAACTTTTAATCAATGATTTGTTGATGCAGTAGACAGTTTTCTTTCAAACATCGTAATTTGCTTGCAAATTTTTAAACCACTGGTTTTATTTGAATTTTTGCCACTTCTTGTTTATTCTGTTTATAGTCAAAATTTTTAAAATCTAACTGTAATATTTGAGAAGGGTATATTTACTTTAAAAAAGTAAAAAAAAAAAATTAGTTGGTAAGTTTTTTTTAATAATATTTAAAATCCTGAGAGTAAATAACAATTTGCAAAATCTTTAAGGAAAAATAAAATAAAAAAATAGCATGAAAAATAAATAGTATGAAAAATAGAAACCTTTAACATCTAATGTAACTTTTGAATATATATTGGTATGAATTGTTTAATAACAACTTGCATCGCACTTCTAAACTAAATTTGTACAAGTTGATTGGCAACAAGATATTTTTGCACCACTAGACAAAAAGTTTGCACTACTAAGACAAATTTTTTTTTTGTATCTTAATGTTATGTTTTTTGATAAATAGTTCTAGCGACAAATTTATTATGATCTATTATTAGATATCGTTTTTTTATTTTTATTTTTATTTTTTTAATTTTTTTATAAAGCTTTTATTATGCAGTTACTGCAAAGGTTTTTTTATATATCACTAATAATGATAATAAATAAAGAAAAATTTTATTTGACCTCTTGTTTATTCTCACTTTTGATGATATGCTATCTGTAGTATGACATAAAAAGTTTCTTTTTATAAACATAGAGCACTCAGTTTTCATTTTGAATTTCATTTAGAAATGTTTGAAATAAAGGATGCATTCGCTATTGAAAAAAACAACCTTATAGCTGTATTTGAAACTTTTCCAAAAGAATATGAAATATCTTTTGAACTTTATTTAACTTCTTTTTTTGATCAATGGACAAATGTAATTCATTTAACAATAGATGATGATGTAAGTAAATATGGCGATAGAACTTTCAGTTTGTTTTTTTACAACAATATTGGCCAAATTGGTTCATCAATCAATGGAATAACTGATTATGTAATAAAATTTTCTTCGCCCTTCAATTTGATGGAATGGAATAAATTTTTTATAAGTCAGTTTTTGTTGAATGGAATCTACAATTATGTTATTAAAATGAATGAAGCAGTCATCATTACATTACAAAACACCAATCCGCAATCTTTTGAAAATGTCAGGGTATATACTAGCAATCCCTGGTATCTTGCACAACCAGGATACATAAGAAATTTAATTGTGGCAAATACAAATACTAGTAAGAGTTTTAATCTCTTTTTTCTTTCTTAAATTTAAATGTGAATTTTTATCTTAAAAACATGAGTTAGGGTTTCAAAAAAAAAAAATTTTTTTTTAAAGATTAAATTTTATTAACAAAAGAAATTTTTAGAAATTTTAAAGTAACTTTAAAGAAATTATTTCTGTGGAAGTAAATTCAAAGATTTAAAAAATGCTTTCAAAAGCAAAACATTAAAATACTATGAGGGCTTTCTGAAAAACATTCACCAAAAGTTTTAATTATCTCAATTAGTTTGAGACCTAAAAATTAACGAACCTGTTTTGAAAAAGTTGAGTCTAATTATTTACACATATTTGTAAACAATTATTTTTTAAAGCTGCATACTCTCAAGTCCTTAATCCAAGGAGGGGCTGGAGGAGGGCATTTACAACCTTTTAAATAATTTTCCCACCCACTCTATGCTTATTAAGACTCCCTCCCCCTCTCCCCATTTATTAATTTTTACTTATAAATAAAAAAATACTTATATCTCAAAACTAAGGAAAAAAAATTCTGTAAAAATTGAGCCTAAAAATTAAAATATAATTGTTTCAGTCATCGATAAAAGCAAAACCTTTCAGTTTTTTAAACAGGCTTTAAAAATCATTAACCTAGTAAATCTTGATTTGCCGAAAAAGAGCTTTTAATTTATTTCTTACCAAAGTATAATTAAGTATATTAACATATAATTAAACTTATATTAGCATATTAATTCTTATTGAAATTTTTATAAAACAGCTGTTAAAAAATTCACCACAAGCCACACTAGAATTAAATAGTTTTTTGCGTGTTTTGTAATAAATATTTGTTGGGATTTATAAATTGAGATATTTTATATAAAAATACCTATATTGTAATATGGCGTCAGATTGAAAGTTTTCACAAGCTGACCAAGATAAATATAGTTTCAAAGAAAAAAAAATGAATTAAGCATTTTGTTTTTTTGTCTTATGTGTTCAATATCTTTTGTCATAATGGAATTCTATTATTTAGTTTTAGTATTTTGATATTTTATTATGCATGAAAAAATATTCTCCTCCCTCCTATTATTAAATGGCTTCTTCTACCTCCCCTGTTTATTAGATCTGGACTGAAATTTAGCCACCCTGCCTCCCTTCCACCTCATCTTTCTATTTATTAAGGAATTGGGAGTATTCAACAAACATTAATGTGTTTAATGGTGTAATTACATTGTATGGTTTATAAAGGTGTGAATGTATTTTATGATTTATAAAGTTGTGTTGTGGTGTAGCTTAAAAATATGTAGTTAAGTTGTTGCATGGTTTTTAAAGCTGTGGTTATGTTGTGATTTGACTTTTAAAGATGAAGTTATGTTGCAATTTGATTTTTTTTTAATGTCTTAATGTTTGTTTTTAAAGATGTTTACATAACTATACCTTTTAACAAAAATTTATCAAGTTTAAGTTGTAAATATTAATGAGTACAATAATTCCCTAAAAAAAATCAAGTACCCAGGGGTACAGGACATAAAAAAGACACCTTTTGTTTTCAAATAATATAAATACTAGAGCTTATTTTTTGCCGCAAAGTTGCAAAAAAATAATGGTTAATTAACAATGGTTATTTTTGATAAAATTTCTCCCATTTTTACAACGTTTCAAAAAATTATTTTGTTACAGACACAACAAAAACATATTTAATACATCTGTTTTAAATATTACGGAAAAGTATTTATTTAGTAAGTATAATATGCATGGTGCCATGCATATTACTAATTTTTCATCATGCATTACTTTGGTAATAATATTTACTAAAAATTTTCTGAAAAGCTGATGTTTGCATGCTCCCAATATAACTTTGTAAAATCAAATCGGTTTGTATATACACCTAACTGATATGAAAATTAAAAATATGGAATGGACTAAACACGAAGGTCTGGTTAAGGTTATGTTGCACAAGCGAAAAAAATCAATATAAGTATTTTGTTTATAATACACTATATATACATGTGCTATATGAATGAAACAAACAAAAAACTACATACATCTAAATTAAAACAGTTATACTATATCATATACATAAGGTTGGTAATCCTACAGATAAGCCGCCTAAAATAATTTTGTTTTTTATTTTTGAAAAAGCAGAGAAGGGTGTAAAAATGCATATCAAAAAAATAATAATAAATGATAATAATTATTTATAATAATTGTTTATGTATTTGTAATAATAATAGCTATCATAAAAAACATTTTAAATAGTAATTTATAATTAAGATTTTACAAAATAATTAAGATTTTACAAAATTTTTAAAGTATCTACAAATGAAATCGCAAAAACAAAGTTATTTCTGGCTGCTTAACTGTATATTTACCCATAGGCTTAATACTATTAATAATTCAAACATCATGTTTGTATTTTATATCATGTTTAACATGAGATAAAGTAACTGTATATAAAAACTAAGTTTCAAAAATATGAACATACTGACTATAGATACAATTTTCCATAGGTGTATTTAAATTAGGGTGCAGTGGAAATATAAAAAGTAAAATATTGATATGAAAAAGCAACAATTATACATAATTATATATAACAAATATTTAAATTTAATTATGTTGAAAAAAGGTAATAGACTTTTTGTCAGGTAGCGACATCATCACTAGGTAATGCATAGTAATGCTGCATAAAGTACCACCATCACTACCTCATTGAATAAATTCCATATTTTATTGTAGTTATGTCATAATTATTCTTAATTTTTTATCATAATAACTCATCTTGTCTTATATTTTGTTAAACATGCTGTATCAATAAACATTAAGTCAGTTGTATGTTTATTTGATCGTTTAGTACTTGTATATTGTTATTGGTCAATTACCAATTTTATTTTTTTATATTCGATGTTCATAGCATTCAGCTCATTTCAATCTCTGTATAAACATAAACTAAACAAACATTATTTTAAAAACTTATGAACTAAAGTTTAAAAAAATTGTCCTAATATTTAAATTTTATGCAAAAAACATTTGAATTAAATACTAAATTTTTTAAATACTTTATCTGAAACTAAAACTTTTTCATATTTAAAAAAAGTTTAATTTGGAACTAATTTAAAAAGTAACACATTCTACCCAATCACACATATGATTTAATATCACTATTTATAATTTAACGCATCAAGTAATAGCATAATAACACAGACAGTATTTTAAAAATCCGCAATGGTTTCTGAGTTATCTTTCGAATTGATAAAAAAACAAACTCTCAGATAGCCTTCATTCTTTATGAATATGATTTGAAAATTGCTTCATAGATTCATATATGAGCCCATGAGGTGCATAGTGGTAAAAGTCACTTTTTTCAATATTTTGAGTTATTGCCACCAATGATTAGCATTTTGTTTATTCTATTACATGGCAGAGTGGTATAAGTCTAATGATATTGATAATGATGCTGGAACTGTTTTTTGTTATGCTCCTCACTAAACAGCTGTTTTTGTTCACAGCCATAGTGATATTAGTCAGACTTATACCAAACTAGATGTGAGTGACTTATACCACTATGCATTTCAGGGGCTCATATATATATATACATATATATATATATATACATATATATATATATATATATATATATATACATATATATATATATATATATATATATATATATATATATATATATATATATATATATATATATATATGTATATATATATATATATATATATATATATATATATATATATATATATATATATATATATATATATATATATATATACAACCCTCGGAATTAGGAAAAATGAGGTCAGCAATTATTTGCCGACCTCAAACACTTCTAGGTCGGCAGTTAGGTCAGCATTGCCGAATGCCGACCAAAATTTTGAGGGCTGATATATATATATATATATATATATACATACATACATACATACATACATACATACATACATACATACATACATACATACAACCCTCGGAATCTCAATCTTTTAGAGTTCAGCAAAAATTATTTGATACAAAGGTCTGACCATAAAACATAGAAATGAGGTCGGCAATTTTTTGCCGACCTCGAACACTTTCAGGACGGCAGTTAGGTCGGCATTGCCGAATGCCTACCCTAATTCCGAGGGTTGTATATATATATATATATATGTATATGTATATATATATATGTATATATATGTATATATATGTATATATATATATATATATATATATATATATATATATATATATATATATATTATTCGATATTTCACTGATCTATTGTGATCAGCGTCATCAGGTATAGTAAAAATTGTTACAAAGAAAATCGTTATAATAAAAACAAACTGTTAAAAAGATAACATTACAAAGAGCATGAGAAAATACAAAATAGGATTAAATGTTGACGTCAAATAATCTAATAAAAAATGGCCCCCAAGCTTTTGTTGTGACGTTATTACCATCATGCCTATTAAGAACATTTTCGCTACTTCCTAACCCTTGTCAAACTTTAGCTTTGTTTATTTCCAGGGATTCTCGAATTTTCCAAATATGATTTTTTGGAGCTACTGGTATGGTTTTCGGGTTTAACCAGTCAACTGTTCCTTGGGATGATTTGGAATGCTCAGTAGCACCAGAACTGGCCCATTTTCCTTTTTTACTATTTTTCTGGTGCTCAATACATCTTGATATAATTTTCTTTTTGATTTCACCAATGTATATAGAGTTGCATGATCATTTTATTTGCTAGACGCTTGAGTTTGTATTTGGAGGAAGTTTTGTTTTATTGTTACAGAATATATTATTTAAATTTGGAGCTGATGTAAATATAACTTTTATGTTTTGTTTTTTAAATTCTTTTCTAAGTTTGGGGCCAACAATTGGTATCCATGGTAGCTTTATAAATGGTTTGTTGTCAGTCGGTTGATAATTGGTATTTTTTTCATCTATTTTAATATAGTCTCTGGCGATATTAGTTAAATTGTTCTTGTCATGCCCGTTTTCAATAAATATTTTTATTAAAAAATCAATTTCCTGTTGGAGGTATTTTTGAGAACATAATCTTTTTGCACGGCTTAAAAACCCTTTGAATATGCCAGTGATAATATTAGGATTGATATTTGAATTTGGTTTCAATTGAATATTAGTTATTGCTTCTTTTTGATGTTTTTGAAATTCATAAGCTCCATGCATTGTGTTCTTAATATTAATATTTAGAAAATTAAGTTGTTTTTGGTGGTTTTCGAGTTCAACTGTGTATTTTATGGCAGGATTTTGTTCGTTTAGGTTATTTAGAAACATTTGTTTTATTGAGTTTAAGCGAGCGTGACATTCGTCTTCATATCTCATGAAAGTTTTTGGCTCACATGTTTGAATAGTAGCTATATTAAGTGCTTTTCTTTCTATATTTTGTAGAAATGCTTCCGCAATAACAATCATTAAGGACAAACCTATAGGAACTGAATTAGGTATTATTCAGATTTTGTTTTCATATAAAACATAGCAAACACTCAACAAAAGTTATATTAATTGGTGTATGTCTACAAGCGAAAGTTTTGTTCGAGCCTTTAAGTTGTCAATGTCATTATTTAAAATATCAATAAAAATTGGAATAGCTTCGTTAATGGGTATGGATGGATATAAATTAACTATATCAAAAGAAACTTGAACTTCATTGGGATCTATTTTCCAATGTCTGGCTTCATTAACAAAATTATTTGAAATAATAAGTCTATTTTTGTTTTTGTTTAATGTTGGTTGAATGATATTAACGAGGTATTTGGAGGTTCCATATGGTGGTGTGTTGATTGTTAATACAACAGGATGCATTGGGTAATCTTTTTCGGGCTTGTGTGCTTTAATCTTTCCATGTATTCTAGGTGGTACGCAATCTGATGGATACATTTTGAAATACGTAGTTGTGTCTAACTTACCCTCTTTTTTTCTTAATTTACACAATTGTTTTTGAAATTTGGTAGTAAGTGAGGGTGTTGGGTCATGATCAATAATTCTGCTATTTTTATTTTGTTCTTCTAATTTAAGACATGCATCCCTTTCTTATAGTAATGCAAAACCTGTGCCTTTATCAAAGGAATAAATTCTAATATTCAAAGTCATCATTAATTTTCTTATAGATATACGTTGTTGTTTAGTTAAATTATCTTTTAATCTTAGTTTTAACGAATTTGTCAAAATTTTAGAACAGTTTTGTCTTAGAGATTCTGCCTGTGTTGATTTGTCCTTTTCATTTATTTTTCAAGTCGCAAAGCGCACATTACAAGATTTTTTATAATGTCCATATAAGGGATTTTCCTCTGTAATGGCACAAACTTTGGACCTGGATTGAGTAATTCAGTTGTTGCTTTATCCAAAATAACATTAGTTAAATTAAGTATAGTAGGCTTAACAACTTGATTCGGAGGATTTATTCTAGGAGTATTTTTTATATTAGATTTAGTTTGTAATTTATCATATTTTTCTTTCATTTCCATATTTTTCTTAATATAATGGTAATTTTTTGATTTGTTAGTTATACTATTAATTAATTCATAGTCGTTTAATCTTACTTTATTCTGAAGAGATATATTTAATTCATCAATTAATTTCTTACTTGAGTATAATCTGTGTTTTGCTTCGTTACGAGCATGAACTAATAGCTTTTTTCTGTATTCCTTCAGATACATTCAGATACATTGGTGAAACCAAAAAGAAAATTTATATATTTGCATCTGAAATTCTTAAAGAAACAATACTAATAAGCGAAAACAAATTGCTTTGAAAAGTAAATAAAATTTTAAAAAGGAAAATGGAATCTATGATGGATTTAAAAATGGAATCTATGTTGGATTTAAAAATGGATTGTTTTAAACATCTAATAGATTTTGAATATATGCAATATTGAATATGTTCTTTGCTTTTTTAGTATATATTGGAGTTTTAATTTAAAATGATTTTGGAGTTATGTTATTTGATATGCACTTTTGAAAAATGAGTTGGTTTTTTGCATTAGCATTTCATATCTTCAAATCTTATAACCTTTGGTATCATTGGGGTTTAATACTTGTAACCTTTTGGTATCATTTCGGGTTTAATACTGATATGGTTTATATATTAGTATTAAACCCAAAAACCATATCAGTAGCTCCAGAAAATCATATTCGGAAAATTCAAGAATCCCTGGAAATAAACAAAGCTAAAGTTCGACAAGGGTTTGGAAGTGGCGAAAATGTTCTTAATAGGGATGATGGTGATAAGGTCACAACAAAAGCTTAGGGACCATTTTTTATTAGATTATCTGACATCAACATTTAATCCTATTTTGTATTTTCTCATGCCCTTTTTAATGTTATCTTTTTAACGGATTTTTGTTATACCTGATGATGCTGATCACAATAGATCAGCAAAATATCGAATAATATATAATGAAATAAAAACAAATATAACTTTTTTTTCAAAAATTTTTTTATGTTTATACGCAGCTGTATTTATTGAATTTTAATTGTATCGTAAATGACTTTCAAAGATTTTATATGTATATATATATATATATATATATATATATATATATATATATATATATATATATATATATATATATATATATATATATATATGTATATATATATATATATATATATATGTATATATATATATATATATATATATATATATCTATATATATATATATATATATATATATATATATATATATATATATATATATATATATATATATATATATATATATATATATATATATATATATATATATATATATATATATATAAATTAGTAGAAAATCATTTAACAAAAATTTTTCTTATTTTAAGACTGTTTTTCATCAATAAAGACTCATCAGAAATGAATGATCAAGTTAATAAAACTTCAATTTATACCAAAAATTAAATTATAGGAAGTTGCAAATGTCTCAACTATTAATATTCTTCACACATTTGTGGAATTTGCTGACACTATTATAAAAAGAATTCTTTGGAAATGATTACTTATGCTTTTTTAGAAAAAATATTTTTTAAAAGGGGACCTAATGTAACTATTATTTGAGCTCATTTGTTTTTATAGTTTTTTAGGAGAAACTTATTTTTGTACCTGCATTTAGAAATTATTTCTGAGTTATATCGCGCTCGTAAAATTAGAATATGTTTTCATCGAGAGTGATTATGTGCGCTCGAAATAATGTCGGCGAGCGCGATCATGAAAATTGCTTAAGGCGATGCTCATAAAAAGCTTTTTATTTTTTTATATCTTTTTTTATTTGTTACATAATTCTTTTGTCAGAAAATGTTTGAATTAGTATCACACTCATGAAACTACTTCAACGAAGTAGATTTTTATACTTCCAAACTTCTTGTATATTGTCAGATTGCGATTTTATTTTTAACTATTTATGTTATAAAAAAATAATATCAAACAAAAACGCAACTTCTTATTGATTTAGTATTGAAGTATAATTTAGTGACTTAGTTTTGATTCATTGTTTTGATATATGTATTTTAAAATGTTACGCTGTAAACTTAATTAACGATTAATGGTTTTTATATATCTTGATATTTTTTATTCAAATTATTTAATTTCTTTCTAAAATTTCTTTTTTAAATTACATTTTTTTTATCTTAAAAAAATAACACAATAATTATTTGAAATAATAATAAATAAGAATAATAACATTCCATTTAATAAATGTTGACATCATTACTTTGTTTCCTTCTCGAATGCGATTGCGAACATTCTAAACAATAGAATCATTTTAAATTTGAGTTAAAATAAATAATAGTTAATAAAAAAACCTATACTATAAACAAAAACTAATTTTAAAAATTACTCTATTATTAATATTTATTTTTATTATAAACAATGTGTGGAATATTACAAACAATAAATCAAATTATATCTTACTTGATATTTTCACAAGATTAAAAATACTCTGCAGTTTCAATTTTCTTATAGTGGTTTTCTAATTTTCTATTCTTATTTTATTTGCGCATTTTTGTATTCACATTGTGTTTCCACGTGCACATTCCATAATTGAAATTAGTGACTATTAATGACTTCAAACTGCTCGTTCATTACGTTAGTGCAAAAGAGAACGACGTAGTGCTTTTTCTATTTTATATTAGTGCTTTGATAATAGAATATCTTTAATAAAAAATCTTTTTTAAATATTTTATGAAAATAAAAAAATAATCCTGAACTATTGGACAAGCTTTATTTTATACATTTGTTATAAGCTGAACGAGCGTTGTTTATCGCGCCTAGAACGTTTGAAAATACCGTTTACGGGCGCGTTTTTCGAGCGGAGCGCGATCGCGCTCGCTTCATCACAAGCCCTGTATATATATATATATATATATATATATATATATATATATATATATATATATATATATATATATATATATATATATATATATATATATATATATATATATATATATATATATATATATATATATATATATATATATATACATATATATATATATATACATATATATATATATATATATATATATATATATATATATATATATATATATTATATATATATACACACACACACATATATGTAGACTACACGGGTAAAACCACAGATATCGCATTTTTCTCATTTTGAGAAAAATGAAATTTAGTGTTTAGTGACATAGATATCTGTTTGGTAGTAATGTATTTAATTAAAAGTATTTTTTTATGACATTTTAGGCCTAACACTGTATATAAATACAGTTTTTGTGCTAAATACAAGAGCTATTTATTCACAGTGTTCTTTTGAAAACAAGACACTCAAATTGGACATCTGTGATTTTTCCATTGTAAATTCATAAACTCATAAACCACGTTAGCTTATAACCTTTTAGAGCTTTTATTTTTTTAAAGGTAGATGGTAACACATTGTAATATACAACCACAACGTACTAAGTGTATGATGGGATAATAAAGCCGTCCCCCCCTCCTCCCCCTCCTCCTATTTCTTTTCATAAAAAAGTTCAAATAAAAAATTGTATGAATGTTTTTTTTTATAAATAGCATTGCAAATTTATCTCTTTCCTAATCTCATCTATTTATTATAAATGATTCCATGATGTCTGTGTTTTATCACTTTATATTAAGTTTGTACGAACCATACAAAAACCAACTGTGAACAACACTATAATAAAAATGTGTTTTTTTAATTTTAAAGAAAAATAAATAAATTTTTAAAAAATAAAATAAAATAATATCAAATAATGTCTTACTTAAAAAATGTTTAGCTTCAATAAGTCTTTAAATTTTTAACAAAAAAGAGGCAACAGAGTTATGCATACTTGTTTCAGTTTATCAGGCACTTCGATTTTTGATCTAAATATATGGGATGTAACACACATAAAACTAAATATTTCCAGTTTCCCTAATAATTAAATTTTAACTAGGCTTAATATTTCAATTTCTCTAAGTAAACACGTCTTAAATGAACAAACAAAACAAAAAGTTTGGCTTGGAAACTCTGCAAATTTCAGAAATTTTTCTTGTATCATGTTTACATGTAGTATTGAATTGTTATGGTTTTTTGTGAGATTGTCTAGTGTTTCTGCCAAAAACTTTGAGTTAAAGGAGTCATGGCTAT
This sequence comes from Hydra vulgaris, assembly GCF_038396675.1. Taxonomy (NCBI): domain Eukaryota; kingdom Metazoa; phylum Cnidaria; class Hydrozoa; order Anthoathecata; family Hydridae; genus Hydra; species Hydra vulgaris. Next base: position 49,887,826 of record NC_088934.1, on the reverse strand, counting down.
ACAAAATGTGACAGAGTTCTAATTGGTAGAGAAAAAGTAATGCTGTCAAGTTTTTCAGTTTTGTGAACTAGATAATTAAATCAATCTAAAACTTTTTATTTTATATTTTGCCTAACACATAAGTTGCAAATCAATCTAATATCCTTTACATTTAAGATAATTGATAATTTAAAATCATGCAGCATAAATCATGCAGCATAGAACATACATTATAAGACCATCTGTCTCCAACAGTTTCATCATAGCAATAAAAATATAATTTTTGAGTTAAGTATATTAGTGTTTAGAAAATAAAACAGCTGTTGCCTGGAATAGTATACATATTGGTTTCAAACGTTTAGGCTTTTTTTTTTTGGGAAATCCAAGCAAATTACTTCACAATTAAAGGCGTGATGAGTTGGAAGACATGTAGCTCTTTCCCTCTAATAAAGCATTTAAACTTTTCCCTGATGGAGCTGGAGCAATACATCCAAAACATTCTTTTTTTGCTATATATTGTTAGCAGTATCAAAATCAGAAATCATTGAGTCTATTTTTACTTTGTTAGGATACAAAAGGTTATATATATACATATATAACACAACACCTTATGAATTAATACAAAAGTTGAAATAATTCAAGAGAAGACTTTGTCATTAAAAAGAAAAACTTTTTTAAGTAAACGTCACATTCACAGAAAAACATTAAAAAAAAAAAAAATTTTTTTAAATGTTTTTCTGTGAATGTGACGTTTACTTCATCCGATGTATTTTTCTTAAGGATAAAAGTTAGTCATGTGACTTACGCTTTTATTATCATTGATTTATTTATAAATAACTTGGACAACTGTGCTTTTTACCGGGTACACATTGGACAACAATTGTTATTTCAAAGTTGCCCTTTTTTTAAAATGACCATAGAACCTTAAAACAGTTTTTTTGTTATGAATCTGTTATCAAAAATTTTGTTACTATCAGGACTGTCAGGAATAAATTTATAAAACTGTCAGGAATAAATTTATAAAATGAATTACTTTTTTTTTTTGATTTTATTTGAAACCTCTTATTTAGTATGTTTCCCTCTCATATCTGCTAATGGCGTACCAGTCAAAGGATTCTTTTTTTCATGCACATTGTAAATAATTTTTGAATTTGAATATTTTGAATTTGAAATAATTTTTGAATTTGAATTTGGAAAATTTTGAAAAATGAACACATAGTGTTTGTATATAAAAAGTTTTTGTTGTAGCAAATGTTGTTGTAGCAAACTCTGATTTCTTCATTTGCTACCACAAACTCTAACCCTATTTTGCATAAGCAAAAACAGGGGGTGGAGAGACTAGGGCTAATACTCATGACATATCTAAAGCTTTCGACAAAGTTTGGCATGCTGGTCTTTACAATATGCTTGCTTCACATGGTGTATTTGGGACAGTTTTTAAGATTATTGAGTCGATTCTTTCTAACTACTTTCTTAAAGCCATTCTCGAAGGGCAACACTCTCATTCATTTCTAGTAACTTTTGGGGTACGTCAAAGTTTTATTCTTGGTCCTGTTTTGTTTCTTTTCAACAATAATTTTCTTCCTGACAAACCTAATCTAAAGTAGCTTTTTTTTCTAATGACTAATTTTTATACTCCTGTTTTACACAAAATTCTTTTCTTTTCAATCGCTTAAAAGAAGCAGTCAATTTTGAATCTTCTGTAATAGCTAGGGGCTTGCAATGGCTTGTAAACTTTTACTCCAACAAAACACAGTTCTTTACTGCAAACAACTATCGCAATGCTGTCAATGTTCCTAAAACGATGAATGGTAACCCTCTCACTAAGTGCCCTTCTTTACATCTTTTTGGATTATCGTTTACTACTGACCTTTAACAAAAATCATATATACAATCAGTTGCTAAATTAGCATCTGCTAAGGTTGCTTCTCTTTACCGTACTTGCTATTTTTTTACACCTGGTTCTATTCTCTACCTCTACAAATCTCTTTTGTCATACTTAGGCATGGTTCTTCTATTGACGCCCCTTCTTTTCTAGATTAAGTCCAAAAATGCATCATAAATATTGTTGGACCCACTCTATTTACGAAGTTTGAGCCTCTCTCCCATCTTCATACAGTTGCGTCTCTTTCATGATTGCTGCTTAATGGAGCTATCATTTCTAGTTCCATTAACTAAAACTCATTCTCACTTGACTCGTCAGTTTACTGTATTTGTCATTATCTAAAAACTTTTATTGCTATAATTTTTGCCCCTGCACTTCAACCCTTTGTAACTCTCACCCATCTTCATGTTTTCTTGACTCATACATTATACAACTTTTCAAGTCTTCTTTCAACCGATTCTTTGGTCCGTAATTCTATTATTATTATTAGTTTGATGAGCTGTTATATAACGTTTTGTATAACTTGAAATAAAAATCTTTACCCTATTTTTGTTCTTATTGTAGTAAATCTGTTTAATAAAATTTCTCTGCTCATAGGTCAATTTTTTTTGAATTTACACTTGAAGTTTTCTTTACATGTTTCAGAAATTATTTTTGATGGAACTATATTTGAGTGTTGCTAACATAAGACTCTATAGAATGGCATAATTTCCAACGCTTCCCTGCAGGTAGCGTATGTTCATTGTACGTACAAAAGACGTCCAGACGGAAGGTACAATTTTAGTTCAGATTTGGTTCAGATTGAAAATACTGGTGTATGTCCAAAATCAAACATTCAATGTATGTTTAAATTTGATTGTTTAATGTATGTCCAAATTTTATATCAGAATTTACTTTGCTAATTAGAATTTAAAATTGAAAGTACAAAATAGACTTTAAGCAAATCTAATTACATGCCTATTCTGAACCATAACTTAGTCAGAAATGTATTTATTTTTTTTTTTTTGTTATTCACTTCCTCAAGGCCGATAAAGCCACTACAGATGAGGAGGCTACTTAATAGTGGTTATAACCCTCTCTCAACTCTATAACTCCGAAACACGAACCTTGACGAACAAGGCTGCTGCGCGGAGAAACAAGTTGAGCGCGGTACTACCAGGGGCGTGGTGGGGATCGAACTCGGATTTCCAAAGCTTAGTCAAAAATGCATTGAAAACATCTTTTCAAAGTACTTAATGATACCATTTTGTTTAAAATATTAAAAAAAAAAACTAAAAAATTATAATATAATAAATTATAATATAATAAAAAATTATATTATAATAAGAAAATTTATTAAAGATTGTTGAACTTTATTGTTATAAAAATCTTCTTCTGCCTTACAGCCACGTCCAACACCATCTTTTCTTATGGGAGCGCATTTTAGAGCATTATCAATAGACTAGTGTACCTCATTTAGTGCATGCTATCTAAAATAACACAAACATTTATTAGCTCTATACATACATACATATATATATATATATATATATATATATATATATATATATATATATATATATATATATATATATATATATATTTATATATATATATATATATATATATATATATATATATATATATATATATATATATATATCTATATATATATATTTATTTATATTATATGCAAGATCGATCTCTGATTTCCTTAATTAATCAGCAAACTTAATGGACTTCTTTTAAATAACTTCAAATATATAGTTTATCATCTACTGACAAGAAGCTAATAGGTTGCTTTACCATTTTAACTGAAAAAGCTGTTGTTGTTTTTTTTACTTTATACTAAATTCAGAAACTTTTATTTACTTATAACTTATACCTATATATTCTATGAGCTTGTTATTTCAATTAAATTAAATAAAATTTTTTGAAAAATGTTTATGTAGAAAACAACATACTCACAATAACTCTGATTACGCTTGTTTTCTTGAATGCTTATTAATTTTTCAATCCATGTTGTAACATGTTATCAGCATGTTTCCTATGAGTCTAAAATAAATAATATAAACGTAGTAAAAAAATAACTTTGTTGAATTTTACTTTATAAGAACGTAGAATAACTACTAAATAATTTTATATAAATCAACATCAATTAGTTTAACAAAATTTAAGAATGTCAGTTTACCTGTATTTATAGCTTTTTTGAAAAACTTACTTTAACAGTACTGCTTTAACATTTGCATGACTCAAAGTTGTCATGCCAATGTTATATATGTATATATATATATATATATATATATATATATATATATATATATATATATATATATATATATATATATATATATATATATATATATATATATATATATATAACATTGGCATGAAACACTTATCTAATTTTTTTTTTCAAAATTTTTTTTCTCCATCAGTAGGTTTATCAGGAAAAATCTTCCTGATGAACCTACTGTTCATCATGAACCTAGGTACATCAAGAAAAGTTCTTCCTAACAAACCTACTGATGAAGAAACAAATTGTTGAAGAAAAAAATTAGATAAGTGTTTTACTAATTTTAATAAAAATACAATTTTATAAAAATTTCAAAAATAATAATCATTTTATATAAAGATTACTAGTTTAAATATCATGGCTTAAAATCATTTTTTAACAAAAAATAAAAGAGTACATATTTTTATATTTTTTTTAAAATAAACTTTTTAAATTTGTGTTTTTATAAATTTTTTTTTATTATTTTTGAAATTTTTATAAAATTTCCCTTCTTTTGAGACCCAGTATGATATGCTTTTTAGAACAAGACTCTGATAAGCACTTGTTGAATAGTTTTGAAAGTATAGACAACAGCTCCGGAGAACACTTCTGCTAGACTATAACAGGTATATTGTCCGGACTACAAGCTGTAGAAGAGTCTAAGCAGGAAATCACTTTAGGTACAGAAGCTGGAGTGATATGAATGTCAAGCAACGGATCAACCTGTTAGTTTGGCTATATCAGGTAAAATGCAACTAGTGGAATTGAGAGATAATATTGATGAAAAGTTGTTAGCAAACAATTCAGCTTTGTCTTTAGGTGAGGTGACAAAGTCTGAACCATACAAGAGAGGTGGAATTACAGATTTGCCTTTATTATTGATACTGTTTAAGATTCTCCAAAAGTCACGAGAGCCTAATTTTTGAGATAAAATACAAGATTTTATGACCTGAGAATAGCGGGCTTTGGCATTAGACAAAACCTTTTTACAATGGTTTCTAGAGATAGTGAACAGATGTCTGTTTTCTGGAGAATTGTTGGGCTGATAGATATAGAAGTAATGGTTTAGATCGAGAATGTGATGGAATGCGAGGAAAACCATTGAGAAGAGTGAGGCAAGACATAACTCAAGAAGAGAAGGCAAATTATTCATGTTGTCTGGAAAACAAGTTGGAAAGTTGACTAGTTGAGTTAGAGATTGAGTAAGGCAAAAGTTGTGGGCCTTAACACCTGCAGAATCACTAACTCTAGAGCCAAGCCAATCAGTGTGATGAGCATTAAACTCACCAGCAACAACAATATTGGCTGATGGATAAAGAGAGAGGGCTTGGTCAATTTGATTAGAAATAACATCAAAAAGAGTGCAGTCTTGAGATGAAGGAGAGCAATATAGAACAAAGAGAAAGGCGATAGAGTGAAGTGGTGCTAAACGAAAGCTCATAAAAGAATAGTCTTTGGATTCAAACCTAGTTTTCCAACAAATGGCTGAATTACAAATATAAATGCCCAGACCAAGCATGTGACTATTGGAGTCTTTACGAATTAAAGGAAATTAACCATCAACACTAAGATCACAAGATGAGACAGCTGAACTCAAATTAGTCTCACAATGAGCAATTAGGTCTGGTGAACTTTTTAAGAGATAAGACTCAACAGAAGAAAAGTTACTTCAAAGACCACGAATATTAGTGAATGATAGGTTTAGAGAACTTGGTGATATTGATGGTTTTTTGAAATCTTTATTGAAGGCATGAAATGCTTTTTTTGGAAATGTTATTATATGCTCATGCTGTTTTAAGGATGGACCAGTTCAACATATAATCATCAATGGCAAAAAAGTTAGCGATATATCTTTCCATTCCCCCTCTGTTAAGCCAATATATTATTTATCAGGAACGTTCTTAGAGAAAACAGCGTATCATTATACCACATTTGTTGATAAACATTTTCTACTCATTGGAAATTGCTTTTTTGTTTAATAAATACAATTTTCTGTTGTTTTTTAGTTTAGGATTTCTTTTTTGTTTAGTAAAGCATTAATTTGAACTTTTATAATTTTTTCCATATTTTTAAAATAATGGTTTTCAAATTGAAATAAGTATCAATTTAAATACTGTGATGTCACCTTTAATCTCTGAAAATTTATATATGCCTTTTATAAAACCAAATGATGAATTGTTGTATTTTAATATTAAATCTACCCCAAATTTTAAAACAAATCCCACTTTCAATTAACAGGCTAAAGCAAAACTTCGCAGAAGAAAATTTATTCAATTCATATAAACAAATTTACAAAGATGCCCTTAAAAATGAAGGATTTCAAAATTTTTAACTTTAATTTGAAAAACACAAAAAACATGGAAGTTGAAAGACAAATAATTTGAAATAAAGTAAGCAGTTCTAAGGAATTTTTTTATAAAAGTAACAGCATATTCCACATACACATCTTATGTGTTAAAATTTAGATATATATATATATATATATATATATATATATATATATATATATATATATATATATATATACAACATTTACAGTTATTTATATTACAGAAAATTTACATTTATGTATATATGTATATATATATATATATATATATATATATATATATATATATATATATATATATATATATATATATATATATATATATATATATATATATATATATATATACATACAGGTTATGTGGGAAAATTTACAGTAGATAAGACATTTATGACTTTCTGTAACTTAATTTGTGGTATTAATTAAAGATTTATTTTTTTGAACATTTATTTCTGATGAACCTTAATTGTTAAAATTCAGATTAAAATAAAAAAATTTGAAAAGTGTTTTTCTACTACTTTTTTATTTATATAATATTTTTTTATTCTGTCTAACATAGGGTAGATTAAGGTAATATGAGCACCTTGGTAATATGAGCATACTAAAAGATTTCTAATATGTAAACGGTGAAGTTATAGTTGCTTTTTATTTTTTGAATCGACTTTATATGGTGATAAAAGAAATCAGAATTAAAATCAAAATTACTATTTTTTAATTTGTGAAAACATCTTTATCTAATTTTTATTTATTTACTTTATTTGTTTGTTTTTAGTGCCTTTTTTTACTGTTAACAGCGAACTTGTTTTACATGCAGGCAATTATTTAACCACATTAAATTAAAATGCTATTAATTTTTTTGCGTTGTTAAAACATTATCGTCACACATGAATAAATCTTTGGTGCGAAAGTTTGATGCTTAAATAATAAAATTTAATATTTTATTAAGAAAACTATGTTAACTAAAAATCCATTTTATTATTTAAAAATCATTGTTTAAAAAACAACTTTTTATTGAAACTACCTAGTTTATAGTCCAAAAATTGGAGTGGTTTTAGTTGCTTTTTGAATAAAAACATATGGATATGCATAAATTAACAAATATTTTATTGCACAGAATTAAAAAAAAATTAGTGTATAGAATAAAAAAAAGAAATTAATTAAGTTTTGATTAATAAGAAACATACAACATTCAAAAAATCTCATTGTGTTCCCTTTTACGCAAATACTGAGGCCAGACAAAGAGCAACTTGCGTTTTCTCAACATGCCGGTGAGACGTAGTACAAGCCTAGCTCTTTAAAACTGTCCAGATTCTGCAGTCTAACGGATTGAGATCAAGGCCCTAATGCAACATAAGCATAGTAAAAATTGTTAATATTTTAACAATACTTAATATCTTTAATAAATAATAATATCAATAAATCTTAATATCAATAATTAATCTTTTTGTAATTTAAATTTAAAGATTTGTAATTTTATTATTTAAAAGTTTGAGTTCATTATTTTTTTTATTTTTTTTTTGCGTAAAGCATATCAGTATTGGTTCAATAAAAAGTTTAAAATTTGATTTTTTAATGATATGTTTTGTCATTGAGGAATCAATATATTCCACAAATTAGTTCTAATTGTCAAGGTGATATTTTTTACTTAATGTTATTTTTTTGAGCTTATTTAAAGTGTTCTTATATCCAAATGATCTAAGTAATATGAGCACATATGCTACTTTTTTTAAAACCTCTGTGTTTTTGAATAAAATTTTTAGGTGCTCAAATATTTAAGTGGATCATGAGTAGTGATCTTTAAAAATTGTTTATTCACAAAAAATTTAGATCCAGCATAATTATTTTTGAAAATATTTGAATTTTTGCGTAATACCCTAATCTACTCTATATTATATTCAGCCTGCGGAATTAGGGTTGGCATTCGGCAATGGCGATCTAACTGCCAACCTAAAAGTGTTTGAGGTCAGCAAAAAATTACCGACCTCATTTCTATATTTTATGGTAAGACCTTTGTATCAAATTTTTTTTGCCAACCTGATGCCGATCTCTAAAAGATTGAAGTCGGCAAATTGTTGCTGACCTCATTTTTCCTAATTCCGAGGGTTGATTATATGTATAGACAATGTTTATGTTTGTATTATATAATATATAAATAATGTATAACAATGTTTTTTGTCTTAACTTTTGTATGCTTGATTGATTCTTTTCAAATAATGAACTCTTTCTGTTATATTCATTCCTTGTTTTTATCCGTAATATTTATCTGTCATATTATGTTTCAACTTGTTTCTCTGCGCAGCGGCCTTGTTTGTCGAGGTTCGTGTTTCGGAGTTATAGAGTTAAGAGAGGGTTATAACCACTTTTGAGTAGCCTCCTCATCTGTAGTGGCCTTCATAGCCTTAAGGAGGTGAATAACAAAAAAAAAAAAAAAAAAAAAAAATGTTGCGTTATTTCGTACTTAAGCTCTTTATCTCCCAAATGTAAAAGGCTTGAGTTTTAGTTTAAAATTTTTGGAATCTAAAAATTGAAGGTTATACATTATTCAAGTAAATATTATTTATTTAGAATAACTATGAGGGTAAAGTAACCTGAAAAAATGGAAGCAAAATAGTTGTTGCCTGTTTTTTTGCATTTTCTTAACAAAGTAAAAATATTTTTTTAATAACCTACCAAGCATTATTGTATTATTGTATATATACATGTGACCAGGCTATTCTAGACCGTTTTCAATAGCGTCAACCATAATTAGGCGCTGCCCAAATTTAAAATTAAGGACTTTTTTTCTTTTACGTTTTTACAGCAAAAAAAAAGTTTGCCGGAACAAGGGGGTACCACCGCCCAAATTTTTTTCCTAGAATAGGCCCTGTTAACATATATATTGTTTGCATGTCTATTAGACAGACATATAATATTCTAATATGTCTAATAGACAAGCATATTATATGCATGTCTATTAGACTTTACCAAAGACATTTTGAAAAACGGCTGTAGTATATTGACGTAAGCTTTTTTAAAGTGTAGATATTACTAGATCAAATAATCTATTTTAAATTTTGGAAAATTAATAACAAAACTATTAATAACAAAATTTAAAAGTACACAAATAAATGATGAAACTTGTTTCCCCTTGTTTACTATTTTTAAATTTGTGAAAACATCTTTATCTAATTTTTATTTATTTACTTTATTTGTTTGTTTTTAGTGCCTTTTTTTACTATTAACAGCGAACTTGTTTTACATGCAGGCAATTATTTAACCACATTAAAAATACTACCAAAAGAGTATGAAATAACATTTGAAGCATATTTTACCTCATATTTAACAAACTCCTGGTCAGATGTAATATCTTTATTAAGTAATGGCGAACGAGTTTTTGTGATTACCATTTATAATACTATCTTTTATGCTTGCGCATCTGTTAGTGGTAATGCTGGCTACTACAAAGCTGTAAAAACATTTAGCTTAAATGAATGGATAAAAGTTTCTGTAAAGCAAAGTTTCTTAAATGGAAATTACAGACATGTTGTTCAAATTGATGGAATTACTGTTGATGAGCTTCAAAATACTGCGGCAAAAGTCTTTCAAAATGTTGGTGTTTATGCTCCTGCTTACAATGCACAACCAGGATTTTTAAGAAATTTAGTTGTAATAAACGCATGTCCAAGTAAGTTTTTAAGTTTTTTATTAAAACATTTTAAAACAAGCTATCCAGATACCATTTATTAGTTTTATCGGTATTGTTAAACTAATTAACCACCATAATAAAATAACTTGCACAGTGAGTCAAAATCCAAATACCTGGCAAAAACTTGGCAAAAAAAACCTAAATAAAATAACTGCAAGTTTAAAATGAATTGTGTAACTAATGTAACTAATACCACAGTAAACAACAATTAATTGTTCTTTGGTTAAAATCCAAAGATCCACCATCTTCTAGACAATTTCTTGAGACTTAATTTTTTTTTATCCCAAAACTTGCATACAAAAAGCTTAATTTAGTGTCACTTTTTTAAGGTTGCTATGGGTAAAAACTGTTCAGTTTTAAAGACACTTGTTTAAGATATTTGATAATTAAAAAAATTTTTTTTGACATTGTTTTTTAACTTTAAACTGTGCAACCTGAGATTTTGGAAAAAGTAGCCCAAAATGATTTTTCAGTAACGGTATTGCGAATGATTGGAATGCATTACCAATCTATGTGATGAACGCGCGTAGATGGACTTTTATGATAAATTTTATAAAATTTATTCAACTTTTAATTTTTTTTTTATTTTGATTTTTATTTAAATTGTAAATTATTATAAATAAAATAAAGAGTAGTGTCAAAACGTATATATAACGTATTATAACTAACATTAAAATTATAACTATTATTAATTATTAATTTAAAATTATTAATTTAATTATTAACTATTATTATTAACTAAATTATTATTAACTATTATAACCAACAATAACAGCTATCAGAGCAGATTTACTACTATTTGAATCATTATTTGGAAATGCATTATCGTAATTTTTATTCAAATATTTTTACAGATTGAGATCCTCCCAAGGCTGAGAAGGCCATTACAGCTAAGGAGGCATACTTTATTGTGGTTATATGTGTTTTGCGATTCAACTTGCTACAGCATCTATATTACTATTATTACTTTAATTTAAATGAAGCGCTTCTACATGAGTTTTGTAAGTTTTGATGAATATGAAATGCCTTAGAAAACGCTACCAACATTTAAATTCTAATTCTTCCCAAGACTTCTGGAGCATGAGCGAACTTGGTTTTACAAAGATATATTAGTTGACTGAAATTTCATTGCAGCAGGTCCAGATAAAAAAACCTTGAACTGGAAAAATTTAAGTAATAGAAGCAGAGGATCTATGGTAATCATTAACCAATTGTATTCAGACTAATTCAAAAAAAAGTTTGCCTGCTTAAATGTTATATATTATCATGTTTTAGGATGCCAAATTGAATGAACATACTGCTTAAGCACTGACAATAGCTTTAATAAAATAATTTCCAATCGAAAAGGTTTTGTTGTTTTCATAAAAAGTTTTACAAATCCAGATAAAGTTAAAGGATGGAGGTAGTTTTTCGATAAAAATGAAAATCAAAGATGCCTTGAGGATAGTAATCAAGTGTGATTTTTCTGATGAACAGTATCAAACTATTAGAAATTCATCTACATTACTTAATGCAAATATTTATCCTTTACTTCATGGATTTAAGAATGAGACTGAAATGTGTATTTTTTAGTAATAAAAAATATATTATATAGATATATATTATATAGATAATATTATACATTCTTATAGAATAGTTAAATAAGTTAAATACTATTATTGTTTAATTTAGATTTTTTAAATCCAAATTTTTTTTGCAGTTAGTATATATGCACGTTTTGATTTGAAGAATTTATTATTTTTAATTTAAGTTAGCCTTTGTACGCATAAATAACTCAAACACTTTTTGTCTTTAAAACAAATTCAAATTTTTTGATTTCGAAAATGTTGGTATTTATGTATTTTATGTTTATAATTGCTAATTATATAACTTTTTGCTGTTTATTTAGTTTTTTTATGTTTTTATGTGTAGCGTAAATAATTGACCAAGGAGCTATTTGAAATTTAACTTTTAATTTTAATTAAGTAACTTTATTTTTAAATTAAGTAACTTTGACATAAACTAACCAAAATAAATTAACTTCCCCGTAATCATAACATATGCGGATTATGAAATGAGTATTCAAACTTTAAATTATATAAATTAAATTGAATAAATATAAGCATTCTACTTTAAAATACTCTAATAAACTTTGAATAGCTAAACCCTGTTCAGATAACTTACCTGTGTCACTTGAAATAATTCCTACAAAAAGAAGAGAAGATCGTCTTAGTGTTGAAATTCATGATTAGTAATAGACACAAAAACTGCGATTACTTAGATTTAGCAACTCTATCTATAACTGTTTGTTATATTTCCCCATACAAATGTACTAATGTTTGGCATCAAAGTGAATGACAAGTTTTTTTCCTCTCATTTTCTCTATAATTCTAATTTCATTTCCATGATTTTGAATAACCTTATAAAGCTTTAATCTGACTATTTTTTTGTTTATCTTAATTTTATTCATAGCAACTTTTAGGTCCTTTTTCATACTGGCTATAAATATTATTTAATCTTGGTATCAAACTGGTCTTCAAACACTGAGGGAGTTGTACCGGAAAATTGGGAAACTCTGGTAATTTTTTTATTGACAAAGATTGAATAGGATTGAATCATAAGCGGTGCATTGTTTGTTTTCTTTTTTGTTGTTGAGTTGTTTGATGTTTTTTGCTGGTATTCATTCTCATCAGAATTATAATTTGTATTACCTACCATCGATGCTAGATTTTAAAGATCTACAATAATCTTAACAAAAAGTTAAAATGAAAAATTGCATTCACTGTTTATTTTACAGTAATATGCAACACATATGTAACAATATACAATTTAGTTTTTTCATGATAAAAATTACCTGATCCAGATATCGATTTTATCTTGTGTGAATAATTTCCATTAGCATTTTTAATTGAGGGTTCTAAATCTTCTAAATCTAAGTAATCTTACTTAGATTTAGAAGATTTTGTCATTTTAATATTGGGAATCTCCATTAACCTCTATTGAGCTATATTGGCCATTTTATTCTTATAATCTGTATACCTAAGGTATCACTCATATACAATCAATCTTTGCTTCAAATTCTTCATCTATATGCCCGAAGTCATAAACTGTTTTCTAGCATTTTTGTGATCTTCCAAAAATGCTAAATCTTCCTCTTTACTCTCTCTGTTTCTTGATATATCGTGGCTGTATTTTATAAGCTCTTGGCATATCTTGACATTGGTTGTATAAGATCATTTATATTGAGTTTTCCAATGTCAAAAAGAGTCTCTATGATTGATTGAAATTCTTTAACTAACTTTTCTTTTGTGTGTTTTCTCCGCTCGTATTTTTTTCTTGGTTATTGATAGCCTATTTTTGTGAGTTTTCACAAATTACGATATATTTTACAGGCTTGGCCAGGAAGGCGTGCGATATCAAGTCTTTATATGATCATGCAAATAATATTTTGTTTTGATGATTTAACCACGGTTTTAAACAAATGTGCTGAAATAATTAGTTTTTAATTACTTTGAAAATAAATAATTTCGACTTGTTTATCTTTACTAGTGTTTTTTTATTAGCAAAACGCTTTTAAATAAAGTAGCTAATGTTTTTAATTAAAGTATCATTGAAAGTTGTATAATTTTTTATTTATATTATTTAATTATATAAGATTTTTTTATAAAACAAAAGTAAAAATTAAAAATTTTTTTTTTTTATAAGCGACGACTTTAAACAGCGAAGGCAAAAACTAACATTCAGATATCTAACATGTTTGACATTCTTTTAAATTCTTGATGGCATCCTTGTGTCCATACGTTGGCAATCACATAAATGTTTAATGTTTACTTTTTTAAATCCTTAAATTTAATTGATGTCATTACTAAACAATATACTTATTGATACCTATAATAAACCTTACCTGAAACTGTTTACTGCCATCTTTTTCTAAATATGCAATTTTTTATAAGTAATTGTTAACAGTTTTTGTTGTTAACAGTTAAACAATTTTTTATAAGTAATTATTAAAAGTTTCAAAATGTGCAAAACTGCTGTAAAACTTTTTGCACTTAAGCGTTATTATGCTATTTAACAATGATACTATGTTACTATTTATTAAATAAAAAATTAAACATTAAACTAGATTTTTTTAATTAATTGATAAATTTTAATGAGGTAAAAAAATATTGACAATGAACAAAGCAAATTTTGAAATAATGATTAATTGTGAAATTAAATCAAATCTGAATTGTTTACTAAGTATATAAGATCATTACTATTAAGATTACCATAGTTTACAAGCTCTGTGTATGCAGTAGATTTTCTTAAACCTCTTAATATTGATTTTGTTTCACATTTTCCTTTACAATATAAAATTAGTTTGAACATTTTCTATTTGCCAGAGATTTTTCCATTACCATATAATAAGAATAAGGCTTTACAGTATTTAAGACATAACCATCCTGATATTTATGTAATTTTTTTCTTAAGAACTTAATGAGTTATGTTGTTGAGCACTTGTTATGTAAAATAATTTAAATTTAAATTCAAAGTGTATACTTTGTAAATATGTTATATTAAAAAATCCATTAAATTTAAAAATAATATATCAAGTTTGTATGACTATTTTTATAATCTTGTTTTTTTAATGATTTTCTTTGGAAAGCATTTTGGCCCTGAGTTTGTAGGCAGGATTGTAAACACTTCCACATTTTTTCTTCAAGGTAGTAGAAGTTATCTATTCTTAAAGCCAACATAAAAGAAAATGCATCTTGTACATACTTAGTGATTCAAATCACGTAAAATTTGAAATAAGAATTAAAAATATAACACCATTGTTTTTATGTTTGTTCTAAAAAATAATTTTTCGTGTAAAAATATAAATTAAAATGGTAATAAATATCAAATTAAAACCATCTTAATTTCTAAAAATGACACTATTGGTAAGGGCTGCTATGTTAGAAGTAGTAGACTTGTTAGGAACAACTTTTTGCTTTTAACTTGTTTTCTAGGTAAAAACTAAGAAAAAAAAATGTATGCCAAAATATTTCTAAATTTAAGGCCAGGACCCATGACATTAAACTTTTTGCAGTCAAAAAAAAGTTATCGTAAAATTAAAAAATATATGTAATATAAAAGAGCTTGTCAAGCGGAACAAAAAATATGTAAAAACCATATGTTGAAAACGCTTCCTTCGAGATATACGACTTTTAATAATGTATATAACACAGACCCAGAATTTACAGACTGGCATAAAAAGAATAAAAAAATAGTTCATTCATTCCAGGTTTGCTATATATCAATGATGCATTTTGTTAAAAGAGTTGAATTTTCTATTAGAAGCAATTATCTTTATATACAACAAATGAATGTTTGTTCAATGGGAGTTTAAGTTGTTTTATTGGCATGTTTTTTCATTACAAATTATGATTTTTTGTTTATTATTGAAGCATGGTTGTTAAGCATCATTATCTTTATATTTTGGAATTATATAAATAATATAAAAGATAAATAACTGATATGGAGGATGTTACTAACTGTAAACTAAGCAGATCACAAAACAAAATTTTGAGATGCATTATTTGTTAGAAAAATGATGCTAAAAAAAGGTCAGTACAGTCTCATCGCAACTTTTCTATTTTGTAAATTTATTTTATTTTAATTTTATCTTGAGAATCAGTACCAATATTAATGGCACAACATTAATCAGATTTGCAATTAATGAATTGTAATACATCTTTAAACTTGGTAAAATTCATGTTTTATTTGCCTTTTTGAAAGTAATGGGAAAATATATAGAAGGTAGTGGATTTGACGTAGTCCTTACAGAGGCAGGTATATACGGACATACAATGTTATATCAAATTGCTGATGGAAAGCACATGAAGTTTTGCAGAAAGCGCATATGAATATTTATCTTTCTTTTAACAAATTTTATTTAGAAATCTCATTACAACAACATCCACAACTCTTAAATGAAATTCAGATTGGTAAAAGTAAACTTGTTACTGCTTCAACCAATACCGAGTGCAATTTGAAAGTAATTACTGAAAATTGTGTTTTAGGTATCAAAGTTGTAGGGTTTTTGACTATTTTTGATGAATTCATTAAAAATCATAAACCACTATTTCTGCGTAACTACATGATCATGTGTGAGGTTTTGCTACTCATTGTTCGTTCATTTTGTGGTAAAACTGGTCATTACATCTTGTTTAACTTGACAGTATGGTAAAATATTTCCTTGCATTCAACGGGATAAATTATGCTTGACTTTATTGTATTTGATAACAATGATTGAACCTGAGTCTAATAGTTTACTAGCTTAGAATTATCTAAAAGAGAACTTTGCAATCAGTAAAAGAGAAATACCATTCACAAGCATTGATTCTGATCATGCATTGGAGCAAGAAAAGGCTAAACTCAAAATCCTTCTAGTTTGCAATGCTTTTGTTTTACTACACCAGTACTAAATGCATTGTCTAAATTTCTGTAATAAGAATAATATTAGTTCTAAAAGTTGATCTTGTCATTATCAAATGTTAATGTTCAAAAATAGCTCAGTGCTTTTAAAACTTTTGATATCAGTTTTCAAGGAAATGAATCAGTAATGAACATTACTTATAAAACAGTATTACCTATGCAGATTTCAAAAAAGTTGTTACAACATTCAATTATTGGTAATGATCTCTATCAGTGTTTCATTAAAGAGCATTTAATTGATCTGAATCAATTTAGTCACCACCTAATAAGTGTGCGCTGCCAATGTTTAAAACACAAAGAAAAAAGTGTTGAAAAGAAAATTGTTCAACTAAAAGTAGAAGGAACATTACTTTCACGATTTCTTGTTATGGCATGGAAATGCCCATAGCTGGAGGATAGTATTGGCAACTACAAGTTTTCTGTTGAATTAAAATCAATGTTACAGTCTCTGCTTTCCACAAATAAATACAAAATACTACATGAGATAAAATCTTTATCAAAAGAAAAGCATCCAGTAGTACCTAACCACAATATGACAAGCAATACCCAGAGAATAATCATTATTGATGAAGTGGCATTGGTAAACAGAGTTCACAAAGGTGCTCAAATAAAAATATGGAAGGTAGACCCTTTTTATTCTAAAAATAACATTGTTAAAAAAAGACATATCTTTACTAAAATATTTAATCATCAAAGAATTATTTAAGATTTGAACATAAAAGGAAAATTCTTCATTCTAATTTTTCTTTAGAACTTCACTATCTAATATAGATATAAATAAATAATAGATATAAACTTTGTTATCTAATATAGAAACTAACCATGATAAAACTATTAACCTATCAGAATACACTTTTGATGCATTAAAAGATTAAAGAATATATTTTTCAATAACATATGAAATAAAAACAGTTACAAATATTTCCAGTTTTGATATTATATTGCTAAGCCTTAATCCGTTTTTAGAATGCTATTTCTTCTCCCCAGATACAAATGTACTTTTGTTGCTAATATTTTACTGTGAATATCTACCTCTTGCAACATACTTATAAACTTGTAAAAGTAAAACGTGACATCAGTATCAAAAAGTATTTTAAGGCTTGGTTCCTAACCTTTAAAAGCTTTACCGAGTTTCTAAGTATTAACAGCATGTGACCATACCGGCTGCTGCTATGGAAAATCTTAATTAACATGGTGGAAGTTATTCATGGTTGCGAAAGACTATATTCTGCATGCATTATCAATATTAGGCAATACTGAGTCATTGCCAAATCAGGTTACTTTTTAAGGTATTGAGCTTTTTGTAATTATCACGTAAAGATTAAAAAATATTCCCAATAACATATCAACCTTGGCTGGCTAAGTTGGTTTCCCTTTTCAAAGTATCATCAAGAAATTGGTTACTCTTTTCAAAATATCATCAAGATGCCGCTCTGTTACCACCTACTATGAGCGATCTAAAATGCAAAATATTTAGAACTTATTTTGTATGTCTAGTATAAAGAAGACCTCACAAACCTTTACAAAAGTAAAGTTTCTATCTCCTGAAGGCTTTGGCTGGGAGATCAATAGTAAATCACTTGATCCAAGTTTAATTGAATTAAGTGTTTGTTGATGCAGTGGTGATTGCAATACAAAGAGATGCAAGTGTTATAAAAACAACTTTATCTGTATGGATATTTGTAAATGCTCAGGGTATGCAAACACCAATATTCACGATTACAGGTTGTATTAACCAATATAGAGACTAATATTTGTATTTATAAGCTTATATTTATCAATAATATTTATCAAATTTTATTAGTTTTACTTATTAATGTGCGTTTTAATTTCATTAAAACAATCCTTCATGCATATGTTCAATAGATAATTGCTTTGCACATAAATTTATATTAATAAAAATTCTCTAAGTAAAACTCATCTCGATATATAACAAAGTTGGAATTTTTTGAATTACAGGGAGAAGTAAAAAAGTTTTTAGTTTTTGATTAGACATCTATCTATTTGCACAGTCTAAACAAGGCAAAATCTTCCTGATTTAAGTAATAAGCATTCATTTTTTATTGGAGCATTAATTTTTTTTTCTCTGCGAAACATGTGAAATACTGTTATTTTTTTCTGCAAATCACCCAGTAACCAGAGAAAAAAAATTTCTAAAGTCCCTTTTTCTATCTACCTTTAAGTATTTATCTTTTCATAGTAGATATAGTTTTCAAGAGGATATGCTGTAACTCCATTTAAACAACCATATCTTTCTGCTGCAGAAGCTAAATTGTTTAGACAGTGAAGTTTGTTCATAAGTAAATGATCAGAGTAGTGTACCCTTGCATTGTTCACTAAACAACACAGCAGCCAATGAGCATAATCTTTATAATATATCATTAATTTTCGGCTAAACAGAACACAAATAGATACACTTGAACAGAGAAAATGTGTATAGTTTGTCTCAGTAAGAAGGTACTTTAAAACCACTAGTCCACAGTACAAAAGAAAAGTTCTGAATTCTGAGATTTTCTATGATATCAAATCTTGCAGACTTTTTGGCTTACAATCAAATTCTTTAGGGATTAACTTTTTTAAAGAACATAAGAAGGTACTTAATAGAATAACTTTTGTCTGTGGAATCAAAAAGGACAAAATTCAATAAAGTTCAAGAAAATTCAATTGTTTGTACAATCAATGTCCACACAGTGCATTACATCTGAAGAAAATTGGTTTATCATATTCACTTTAAGCAACTTCATTATACTGGTATACTTGTGTTGTCTTGAATTTTGTTTGTAAAGTTTTCATTAGTGCGTGTTTGAAATACCAGTTTCCAAAAACATCATGCAACCATCATATTTTCCCTGCACATCACAGCAGAGTTGTTAGTCCTTGGCCGTGGCCTTTAGGCCAAAAATTGAGGCCTTGGCCTTGAAAATTTTGGCCTTAATTGTTTTGGTCGTGGCCTTGAAAAAAATTTTCTTATTGATATTGTTGAATTCTGCGTACAATCTTTTTCTATTTTTACAAAATATGGTTTTATTGTCACAGTACTTGATACTTACTGTTCTGTTAGTAATTTGTTAACGTAAGAAAAAAATTGATGTCTTTGGTCTTGAAAATGTTTGCGTAGGCCTTGGCCTTCAAACTTTTAATCTTGGCCTTGTCCTTAAAACTCTTAGCCTTGGCTTTTGTTTGTTATGCAACAGTTTATCTGTTGCATAACAAACAAAAAAATTCACCTTTGTATACACAGTTGCATAAAAACTATCAACAAGGCCATTTTTCATATAAATTTCAGCTTCAGTAAACTCTTCTAAAAATTCCATATTTGCTGGCTTCCATACTCCATAAATGTTTTTAGAGTACCAATATTTGGAAAAATATCCACAACGAATGTAAATATAATATTCACAACTTATACTGTTGTACAATGAAAGATTGTACATTTGAAATAATATTAACGTTAATATTATTTCATATTATTAGTATTGTTACAACTGTAATGTTATTTAAAAAAATATTATGTTTATATATAACACTATATATAATCAATATCTTATATACTACTGTTGAAGTGCTACTATTACAATTATAAATTTCCAGTGCCAGATTAGAGGGGGCTTATCGAGACTATAACATTGGGCCTCGCAACTTTAGAGGCCCTGAGTTTGTCAAGATAATCTTTTTTTTTTCATTATTCGTGCTCTGGGGCACATAAAAAAAGCCTCCAATAAAAGTGCCCAAGTTCAGAATAGTCCTGATCTACCACTGTAACTTTAAACTGTATTATGATATTGTTGTAGTTACATTTCAAGCTCAATGCAACTTACAATTAACATTTTTGTAAATTCAACATGTCGAGTTTGATCTATATATATATATATATATATATATATATATATATATATATATATATATATATATATATATATATATATATATATATATATATATATATATATATATATATATATATATATATATATATATATATATATATATATATATATATATATATATATATATATATATATATATATATATATATATATAGATAGATAGATAGATAGATAGATAGATAGATAGATAGATAGATTAACAGGCTTTGGCAGGAAGCAAGAGCTTTAGCTCTCACCCACACTCCCCTAAAATGGTTTATGGGAGCAATTTATGACTCTTGCAAATGTATAATTTTTTCTCTTTAAAGTATAATTCTCATTGTAACTAAAATGAAAAACGCAGTCATTTTAATAATTATTTTTAATATTTCTTAGAATGCCTGCATTCTCTTGCAATAAGATAATATAAATTTATTTTCTCATGTTTCTATATTTTTGCATATGCAAACGTTGGCGTTTGCATAAATTTTTTAAAAATGTACTCATTACTTCAGGGTCCTTATGAAATCATCCAAAAAAACACATTAGGTCTCAGAATTTGTTCATTTTTACCTCACTTGCAGTCCATAGTAAAAAATGACAACTGAAAAAATTTTCAGGGCAAATCCATATGAAATCATCCAAAAAAACACATTTTCGACACCCTTAGGTCGCAGAATTTGTTCATTTTTACCTCACTTGCAGTCCATAGTAAAAAAATAACAACTGAGAAAATTTTAGTTAAAAATACACATGGGTTCCAGAGATATTGTCAGTTGAAATAATGCTGACTCATCATTTTAGTGATTATCTGAAGCGACTACAAAGCAACTTTGACATTTAGTATCTTTATAATGTCTTGAGGAAATTTCCTAAAATTTCGTACCCCAATAGATTTTTATTCGAGAAATCCAAAAATAGAACCCTCAAGACTTGATTGTCTCAAGAAATGCCTCATTTATCCAATTTTGTTCAAAATTATTGACTTGTAAATTAATGATTTTTGGAGGTGAAATGAAGAATGTGACCCAAAATCCCGAGTAAAAAGTTTAATTGTATATCATTATTTCATCTTAGGTCTACTAAAAAAAATTAGATTTATCAATTGTCTCTCTAATACTTGATCAAAATTTGAATTTAAAAATATTATCTTTTTAGAAAAATTTAAATTTTGTAAGGAAAGCAATTGAAATGTTTTTTAAGACATTTATTTAAATAAAACACCAAATAGTGTTATTTAGTGACTATTTTGGGACATTTATATTCATATGCCAAGGAAGGGCCAAATGGACTCTGACTAACTCTTCCTCCTCCTCCCCCCTCCTCCCCCCCTCCTCCCCCCTCCTCCCCCCTCCTCCCCCCCCCCCCCACCTTCCCAATTTCCCTAATTTTTTTTTTTTTTATATATGAATTGAATTAATAGTTATTAAAATATAATTTAAAAACATATATTTTTTTTTTAGTTTAAGTTTGAGAAACTTTATAAACTCTAAAATTTATTTTCATTATTTAAAATCGATAAATACTTACCTCTTATTTCAAAGTAAGCACTCAAAACTGAGATCTTTTCACAATTTTAAAAATCTTAAATTTTAAAACCAAAGATACTAAAATGTTTTTAAACATTTTTATATATATCAATATCTTTATGGTATTATATAGTAGTTTAAAACTAATATAGTCAGTGACATTATGAGGTAGAATACAGTGGGAATTATTTAAACTTCCTCTCCTTTTCAGCCTTACATCCAAGGATTTGAAAAAAAGAAAAAAAAAAGACAAACTCTAAATTCAAAACAGGTAAATAAAATTAAAACAAAATGATTTTAAATGTAGTTAACCTTTTTTTGTAACCAACTGCTTATATTCTCCAAATCTAAATCAGATATGTTGTATGTACAACCTTATATTGTTGTGGGTGTAGAAATTAGGCATATAACTTCAGAATTGAGCACCCCAACACTTGTCATTTCTCATTGGCCAAAAGAAGTTTTTACCTGGTCCATGTGAATGCATGAATCTGACTTTTATATCAAGTTCACTTACATCTTCAGCAATCCCTACCCACCAAAATCCATCATAAAAACATGCAATATAATCCTTTTTTTTTTTATGTTTAATGAAATCTCTTTATTATGTTTGCTTGTTCGAATGATATCAAATGTTTCAGTGCATTTATCAATACTTGTTTTTTTATAACTTTAGTGTTTGAAGCAATTGGAATAAAGTGATGATACATCCTTGTGCCAGGAACTGTTCTTCTACCTAAATATCTTTTTTCTAGTTGAACTCTTGTTTGGTCGATTTCATCTTTTGAAAATAATTTAAAACAAATTCCATTTATCTTGGCTTTACAAAAGGAGTACATTAAATTAACATCTAAAATCTGCCCAGTAGTTATTTGTTTTAGACTTTCTTGACATACTACTCTTTTAACAGTCCCACCAATACCATTACAGGGGGATTTACCATGACTGGTAGCAAAAAATACCCATTCAGCACTTAAATCAAAGTCTTTACTGTTATGACAAAGATTGATAAATTTTTAAAAATTTTCAAATTGTGCTGCACAACCATTGGAAAAGTATTTCACACTTGATACACCACGTAAATTTTCTTTGATATATTTAGTTATATCTTCCTGAGTCTTGTAAATAAATCCTGTGTCATGATCAACATCTTCTGAAAGCTAACAAAAAGATTTATGTTTAAGAAGTTTTTCCACTATAAAATAAAGTACAATTGTAAAGAGTGAACATTGACTTTTGCTCCAGTGATAACTTTGAACCTTATCCTGAACAACATATTGATAATATTCAGCAAAATCTCCTAAAATTAAGCATTCGTTTTGGTTAAGACTTTCATTACAGTTTTTCAAGTATCTACTTTGTGTTTTTGCAATATATGAATGAGTGGTAAGGTTGTCAATGCTGTCACATAATAAATCATTAAATTAATCTAGTGGAAAAGACTGTAATAATAGTGTTGTATGATTGGTACTCTGCCATTGCTTGAATGCTATATCTTCTTCGAGCTCATGGTCCATAAACTCTTGCACTAGAAAAGTTTTTAATGCTTCAATGCCAGGGCATTGATTATATCGATGCAACATACATTCTGCATTTTCAAGAGAACAAACAATCAATGCCATGAAATCTTTATAACTTTTATCCACCTAATGGCATCAATGAGAAATTTTGTATTTTGGTGATGTATACATACACATACATTGTGAGTACCTGATGCATTAGTTGTAATGCACCATTTAGGTTTAAGCGTACAAAACTTTGACAAGCTGACTTTGATGTTAGGGTAGTCTTTTTTAAACACAACATGTAATTCATTAAGATTGAGTAGCAATAATCTTTTTTAATCATATTGGTTTTTCTTAACACTTACGAAATCTTTTTTTCTGGCATCATTCTTCAAAATTCATCACTTTGATAAAAGTTAGTCACTAAATTAACTGTTTCTGGTGAAAGTGGGTTTTCAGTTTTTTTTTCGGGCAATGATAGAATTCCAAGCTCATTTTTAACTTTTCTTGCAATTCGAACAAGATACTCAGACACTTCAAAGTAGTTCGGTATCTTTGTACATGTCCATGGTTTGGTGCGAGTGTTAACATCTCCACTTTATGGCAATAAAAGTCAATCACTGAAATTTTTTTTTTTTATTTCATACATTAAAATGTCTAGATCACGGTCATTGTTAATGTTGTTGTTTGAAATTGGGCTTTTTATTTCTGTTGTTAAAGAAGTTTCTTTAATATTATATGCTAACGAGACAATTTTTGCAACTCTGTTAATAGTGTTCTCAAACTTTTGTTTTGCTGCAGGTAATTTGCTGTGTTTTGAAAGACTTTTTAGTTTGACTGGTGAAATTCCAAGCAATTCTATAGTAGTATCTAACTTAATTTTTTCTCACTTTTTGTTTCCCATTCTACTTTTGAATTTAAATCTTCATTAGTTTCTACTGCTTTATTGTAACATTGACTGCAGAATTTCCAACCTGGGGTTACATTAACATTATTTTCTTGCAAAAATTTTGCTAAGTCTAGGGAAATCTTTATATTACCTAAGAAACAAATTTAGTTTTAAGTTTTTTAAATAACTCAAAATAAAAAAATTGCTATAAATAATAAATTCTATTTCTTTTAATTTTCATATCAATTATGTTGTAATTAATATATTAGATTACCTTTTACAGTAATTTTTTTTTACTTTCCTTGTGTGTTCCAAAAGGATTCCAACACTTTGTAATTTTTCTCTCAAAATATTTCCCATAGAACTGCTCATGATAGCAACATAATTCTTATTGAACAATATTTTTCCCTTAAATTTGCTCGCCATATTATTTCTTCTTGTTTTTCACAAGGAAGAAAATCCAGTTTTGTGGCAATGAATGTTAAGTCTTTTTCCAAAATCACATTTCTCCATATTGAATATGTTTATTATTTATACTATTACCTGCCAAAAAAATATAAAAACAATAAAATTCACATTCTTTAAGAAAATACAAACAAGTAAAGCATAACCTTTAAAAAGAACAAAACAAAAGTTATGCCTGTTTTTGATATAATAGGATGTAAGCATTCACCAATTTGAAATAATGAAAATAAATTTTTTCTCAAACTTAAACTAAAAAAAATTTATGTTATTAATTTTTATTTTAATAGTTTTTTATTATTAATTCATTTTATGTAAAAAAAAAATTTATCCAGGGAGATAGGGGTGGGGGTCAGAGTTAGTCAGAGTCTCCCTCGGCATATGAATATAAATGTCCTAAAATAGTCCCTAAATAACACTATTTGGTGTTTTATTTAAATAAATGTTTTAAAAAACATTTCAATTGCTTTCCTTGCAAAATTTAAATTTTTCTAAAAAGATACCATTTTTAAATGCAAGTTTTGATCAAGTACAGGGTGGGGCAGAGAAACTTGCTTATTTGAAACATATATTATATCAAAAGTATTCAATATATACAAATGAATTTTGTAATAGCATAATCAAGAACAAGTAAATTTTACAATTTGCCAGTTTTAAAGATGATATCACGCAAATGACACCCGTTATTGTCAATACATTGTGTCAGTCGTGTCCGGAAAATGGTGTTGACTCTTTCCAGCATCTCAATAGGAATGTTGGCGACGGCTTTGCGAATGTTATTTTTGAGATGATTCAGGTTGTTGGGTCTGTCATGGTACTTGATGGAATTCAGATGTCCCCACAAGAAATAATCTCAAGGCGCAAGATTAGGGGACCTGGCTGGTCACTGAAGGTTGCCCCTCAAAGAGATCACGTGCCCAGGAAAGGCTTTGTTCAAGAAAACCATGGATGCTCTTAATGCATGTGCAGTTGCACCAAGCTGGAACCAAACATCGTCCCAGCCCATCTCATTCAGTTTTGGCAGGAAGAAATCCTGTAACATCGTCACGTAACGCTCAGATGTCACCGAAACTGTCCTCTCACTTTCTTTGAAGAACCAGGGACCCATTATTCCAACTCGGGATATTACACACCAAACAGTCACAGGTTCATGTTTCAGAGTTATAGAGTTGAGAGAGGGTTGAAACCACAAAAAGTAGCCTCCTCGACTGTAGTAGTCCTCTCAGCCTTGAGGAGGTGAATAATTTAAAAAGAAAAAAGAAAAGTGAAGTAATGTTTATTTGCATAATAAAAACCCTTTTAAAATGTTTGAAGAAAATTTTCAAGTTTTGATGAAATATTTAATCTAATAAAATAAATAGAATTAATATGTTTATTATAGTTTTTATTTTTTTAATTGTGTGCTTAACAACGCTAATAGTATGATATTTTTATTAACTTATTATTAAATGCTTAATATGATATTATTTTTAAAAGTTTAAAAAAATAATGTCAAAACAACTTTTATTTTATTTTTATTTCCTTTTATTTTAATTTCTTCAAGTTTATATGTTTTTTTTATTTGTAAATAAATTTAGCAAACTAAATTGAGAAAAATTCATTAATTAGCATCAATGGATAACAATTTACAATTTAGAAATTAGAATTATAAGTTAGGTCATTGCATGTTAATTATCATTAATTTGCGCACACTTTGCAAATGTGTAAAAATTTGTTTTGAAGAAATAAAAATTAATTAAATTCAATAAGCCTCCTTGATATATCTAATAACTTAACTAAAATAAAAATTATTTGAGAATAAAACATCCTTATATGACATATATCTCTTAAATTAGACGTTTATCATTAAATAAAGAAAAAAACGTCAACATTCATTTCAAAATAAAAGATTTGCTGCGTCCTGGGCTTGTAACAAGCATAAAGTCAAAATTTTTTATTTAATAGCAGTTATTTTAATGAATAAACAGAATTCTTGCGCAAAAACCATAAACTCTCCAAAGAAGTTGTTTAGAAGAGCAGTTCGCATGGCTCGCCATGTTTGTTTTAGGAGAGCTTTTCGCCCCTCTCGCACTCATTTACTCCTGCTGAGGCCTGTATTAATATATATTAATACTCCTCCTCCTCTCTCAAATCTTTTCTTTTTCAAAAAAAATCATGTAACAGTTAAAATTTTAAAAACTTAAATTTGTTTGTGAAAGTTACTTCATGTTTCTGTAATACAGATCATGCTGAGTAAATAACAACATTCTAAAAAGAAGTTGTTTTTATTTTTCATTATTTGTACTTTTTACGTTTATGTGAATGATCGAAAAAATTTTATTACAGGATTTCAATTGGATTTAATATGGATTGGATTTCAAATTCAAAATATTTTGTTTTTAAACACTTTTCGTTTAATATTTTAATTTTTAAATAAGTTAATTTTATTTGCAAAATAATATTAATGCAATATACTATTTGAGGCAATATATTATTTTATTATTATTATATTATATTAAGGCAATATATTATTTTAAAAATTATCGGAGTAATGAGTAAAGCCCTTAATGGGCACCCGGGCATCTGCCTGTTTGATACTGTTCAGTTATCATTATTAAATAACAAGCTACTGTCATTTAATAAGTTTAAAATTCATATTACTTATAATATTTAAAATAGTTAATTGTAATATAATAACTTAACAATATTAACTTAAAATGTTAATAAAGATCTTGAAGTTTTTGTTGTTAAAAATTTTATTGAATATAATTATTTTATCACAATCAGAATTTCACCTGTTACAGTCTTGCACAAGGGTTCTCCCGAGGATTCGTCTATACTTCCAAAGCTGCTTAACAAATGCTTATCAGAGTCTTGTTTTCCAGCCTGCTAGAAAGCAGGATCTGTTATCATGACTTTCAAAAATTCTTGAGAGCGATCTTAATCATCTAACAATTATTCCATTAGTCTTCTTTCTATCACAAGCAAGGTTTTTGAGTCTTCAATTAGCAAACACTTAATCTTTCACCTTGAATCTAATAACTTACTTTCCGATAATTAATATGGGTTTCGATCTTATTGTTCCGCTGCTGATTTGTTAACGGTAATAAACTGTTTGTTTTATTTTGCATTAGATAGATATGGAGACGTTAAGGGTATTTCTCTCAACATTTCTAAGCCTTGTCTTAGAGTCTGGCATACTGGTTTTCTCCATAAGTTCACTTCTGGTGAACACAAAGTGTATCAGGTAACATCTTTAAGATTATTGAATCCTACCTCATCAATCGTAGTATGAAAGTTGTCTTTGCTGGATAGCAATATCCTTCATTTCCTGTATTTTCAGGATATCTCTAAGGTTCTATACTGAGCCCTATACACTTTATAATTTACTAATAATCTCCCTGAAATTCTGGCAACTAAGGTGGCATTGTTCACTAATGATACTACCATTTATTAATGTTGTGATAAGAAGCCAACACTCTTTGGTTGCTTGAAGCAGGTATTTCATCTACCCTTTGTCTTCTATTATTAAGTGTTGCTTTCAATCTTTAACGGAAACCATATATCAAATCTATTGCAAAATTAACATCTGCTAAGATTGCACCTCTTTATTGTGCTTGCCACTTTTTTACACCGGATTCTATTCCTTATCTTTTTAAACCTCAAATCCATCATTGTATAGAATACTGTTTGCCATAAATGGAGGAGATCTTCGAATGACGCCCTTTCTCTTTTAGACAAGGCACAACAACGCATTGTAAACATCTTTAGACCTGCTCATACAGCCAACTTTCAAACATTGTCACATAGTAGTAATGTTGCTTCTCTTTCTCTTTTCTATAAATACTATAATGGGTGCTGCTCTAAAGAGCTAGTGTCTCTTGTGCCATCTACTAAAATTCATTCTCGTTTTATTCGTCATTCAATTAAGTCTCGTCCTTTTATTGTGACTATTCCTAAGTGCTCCAAATTTCTTATTTGTCTAGTTTTTCTCTTCAAACATCAGTTTTTTAAAATTTGCAATATTTATCTTGTTTTCTTGATTCATAATCTTAATCTTCATCTTACTTCATAAACTTTGAGTTTTTATTGAGTCATATTTCGAGTAACTTTCATTTCTAATAGTGTTTGCTTGCAGCTTTTCAAAATTAAATATGTTTTTTTTAAAAAAAAAAAAAGTTGATTTGAGCGTCAAACGATAAAAATACTCATCTTGGGCAGATGTTAACTGCATCTAGCTACTGTCTTGCAGGAGGCCTCCTAGGCAAAGATTTTATAAGCAGAATAATTTTGTTGACCAGCACCAAATTCCTTTCTTTATCTATTAGGCTGGTATTGATGTAAACCTGTGTTACATTGCCTCTTGCCTAGGGTAAATAATGCTGAATCTTATTGACTTTTCTCATAAGTTTTTGCTTGTGCCTCCTTAATAGTGGCTATGCAACTCTTCCTGTTATCTTCTAATGAGGGTACAGCTCTAAAACTCAGTTTAATGGTTCTGAGGCCGACTGGTAGTAAGGTTTCCCGAATTCTGTGGTAGCTCTCGGAGAGGCTGATTCCATTAACAGCTGCAAAATATCAGAGTATTAACAGTGTCATGTTGCGCATGGATGGTATCCCTGTTAATGCTTTTGGTGTGTATTGTCGAAGCCACATAAGAAGCCCTATGTTACGATTTAGGGTTAATTAATAGGACTAAGAAAATTGCATAGCTTATTGCTTGGGAGGTCGTGCTCTATTTATGAATGAGTCAAGTTCTCTTTAAACTTAAATATGCCAAAATATTAAACATAAAAAACAATCCCCATCACTAAACTGTTTTTAATATATCTTTTACTAATATTCGTGGTCTGCGAAACAATCTTCCATCAGTTGAATCTTACCTCTTGCAAAATTCACCAGAATTATTTGCTCTAAATTCCTAATGTAGATAAAAATAAAATAAGACCAAGGATAAATTCTAAGAGATTAATCTAAATTCTGCTATTTCTTCTTCTGATCTCAATGTTGATGAGTACTATCCTTTAATTCACAAAGACTCCAATAGTTGCATGCATGGCTTAGGGGTATGCATACTCATGTATTCACTTATTTGTTGTGAAACCAGCTACGAATCCTTTGACTATTCCTTTTTGTGCTTCCTCTTAGCACCTCTTCACTCTGTCACCTTTCTTTTTGTTCTTTATCGTTCCCCTTCTTTCCAAGACTGCGCTCTTTTAGATATAATTTCTGATCAAATTGACCATGCTCTCTCTCTCTCTTTAACCCCTTTGTCAATATTGTTGTTATTGGTGACTTTAATGCTTATCACACTGAATGGTTTGACTCTAACGCCACTGACCCTGCTGAATTAAAGTCTATAACTTCTGCATTTCTCGATCTCTTACTCAGATAGTTAACTTTGTGGCTCGTTTTACTGACAGCCCTAATCATTTACCTTCTCTCCTTGATTTATGCCTGGTCTCTGATCTTAACTTGTGTTCAGTTTCTCCTTTTTTTCCCTTAGGTCATTCTGACCATGCAATGATCTCTTTAAATCTTATATCTTTTTACTTCATTTTTGGACTCACCTTATCATTGCACTACTTTCTATTACCCTAAAGCTGATTGGGACTCTTTTCGTGATTTTCTTTGTGATGGTCCTTGGGCTGATGTCTTTTTCCTCTCAGCTGAAAAATGCTTGTCTCCTATGTAACCTCCTGGATTCAGGCAGGAATGGATGCTTTTATTCCTTCTCATCGGTTTCAAATTAAGCCTCATTCTACTCCATAGTTTTTACCCTCTTGTGCAGCTGCTATATCTAATCGTAATCATATTTTTCACCTTTAAAAGAAAAACTCTCTTGAGAACAAACAGCTATTTAATATTGCAAAAAAATAATGTAAAAAGGTGCTGTCAGATGTTAAGCTTCATTATTCTCAATTCACTAAACCTCATATCTTATCTCAGAAGTTATGCTCTAGAGACTTTTGGAAAATCTTCAACAGCATTGTTAACAAAGGAAGGTCTAACATTCCATCTCTCATTCATGGGACTGATCTTATTACCTCTTCCATTCCAATTAGACAGGTTAATCTAACATTAAACATTCAAATTACTCCATCTTCCATTGCTAAAGTCATATCTTGATTAAACTCTTATATGTTCTGTGTCCAGACAAAATTCCTGTCACAGTCTTACAAAATTGTTCTCCAGAACTCTCTTCGATTTTCTCTAAACTATTTAATAAGTGCTTGGCTGAATCTTGTTTACCTGCCTGCTGGAAAACGGCATCTGTTGTTCTAATTTTAAAAAAGTTTTGTGAACATTCTGACCTCTCCAATTACACTGGGCAACAAAAAAATATTTTTTTTTTGTATCTCAAGCAATTTTATTCAAATTATACTAATTTCAGGCTGAGAAAAAAGAATATGACAACGAAAATTTTTTATTAGCTCTAGTTTCTGGAATATACAATAGCAATAAATTTTAATTTCAGTTAATTTGCAACAGAGCAATATGACATAATTTACATATTCTAATAACATTTAAAGTACATTTGTTTTTTTTTTATTACAGATATATTCTAATAGTTTTAAACAAAGAAATCATGATCATCAATTTAATAGGGTGAAACCTTTCTCCATGTTCATCACTAACAGCTCCACAATTGGGGGGGGAAGAAGTCTAGATGTGAGTGGAGGAAATGAATCTTGAGGGACATGTTACATCCAAGTTGATGATATTTTTGCAGAAGTACTGCTACCAATTGAATGTAGTTATAATCTCGTTTGTTGCCTAAAATTCCACTAATCACTCCCTTAAGAGCTTCCCAAGTTTCCTTTTCGGGCCCCGTCAAAACTTCGTCAAATGCAGGATCCTTCATAAGATGACGTATTTGTGGCCCAACAAAAATACCTTCTTTGACTTTTGCATCATTTATTTTTGGAAACTTATTTCTTAAATACCTAAAAGCCTGTCCTTCTTTGTTCATACCTTTGACGAAATTTTTCATCAAACCCAACTTAATATGTAATGGTGGAAAAAGAATATCTTTTGGATCCACAAGTGGTTCAGCAATAACATTTTTTTCTTCTGTGTTGAGATTTCTTGCGGACCAAGAAGTCTTTTTTTATATAATGTGAACTTTTGTCTCTACTGTCCCACATACACAAAAAGCAGCAGTATTTAGTATACCCTAATTGCATTTCTAAAAGTATAGCAATGACTTTTAGATCACCACAAATTTTCCATTTGTGTTTATTGTAATTAATTGCATTGAGGAGAACTTTCATGTTTATATAAGCCTCTTTCATGTGAACTGCATGGCCAATAGAAACAGAAGGAAGACGGTTTCCATTGTGCAGTAATACAGCTTTCAAGCTTAGCTTAGATGAGTCTATGAATAATCTCCATTCAATTGGATCATAGTTCAAATTAAGACAATACATTAATCCAAAAACATCAATGCAAACAACAAGATTATTTCTTTTCTCAAAAAAAGAAAGCAGATTCTGCTGCCGCTTTCTGTAATGTGAAACCTTGATATCAAGTTGGAGAATATTCCACTGCTTTAGTCTTGACCCTAGAAGTTCTGCCTTTTCCTGTGACAAGTCCAGATCTCAAACAAGATCACTTAATTCTGCTTGACTCAATCTGTGTGGCACAACATCTTTTAACACAAAATCAGGATCATTTGATGTGGAAGGCTTGTTTTCTTCTACTTCTACTTCATTTTCTGCTTCTAACTTACAACTATGTGGTGGAGTAGGAACTGGTAAATTATCTGAATGTGGAATAGGTCGAATGGCAGATGGAAGATTCGGATATTTAACTGTTCCTACTTTTTTTCATTGAAAAAACTTCTTTAATGGGGGGGGGGGGGGTCAAGCAGAAATAGCAGTCATCTGTATGGTTTTTAGGCTCTCTCCATACCATAGGAACAGCAAAAGCCAAAGATCTTTTTTTATTTTTCAACCATTCTCGTAGTGTAACCGAACAAAAGCTACAGCATATATGTGGAGCCCATGACTTATCCTGGTCCCCTACCTTCATATTGAAATAATGCTGGTAAGCAGTCTGCACAAGAGGTGTCATAGTTCTTTTCTGTGAAGAAAATGTTATTTCACCACAAATGTAACAAAAATTGTCCACTAAATTTACACGTTTCCTTGGCATGTTGATTTGTAAAATTTTACACTTGTAAATAAAAAAATAAAAACTAAGAATAGATTAGACCAGAAACTTTAGCAAACACACATAACTAGTATCACAAGTTTTAAACATGAACAAAACATTTTGGATAGTCAAAAACAAAAATTTAAAAAAAAAAAAAATGAAAATTTCTACCTTTGTAATGGTTGAATAAGCGATCGCGATTTACAAAATCTGGGAAAATATCTGGTCTTTAAAATTTTAGTTTATGCAAGCCGTTTACTTTGTTTTTAAGGACCAAATTATTGTTAGCGAAAAAGTTATAAAAAACAAAACAAAACAAAACAATAGACTTACGATAACTAATGCAATAACACTCCAGTCACTAACTGCATTATATAAGTAATAAAACTATAATAGTATTATTATTTTTATAAAGCACTTATAACTTTTAAAGTTCATTCATTGTTTAAATAACATTAGTAATTCCAAACTTTAATCAAAGTAAAAAAACATCTGAAAAAATGAAGTGGATAATCAAATATTATTAAAAACTTCATGAACATCTACAATACACTTAAACAACTTTATAAAAACATACTTTATAAAAGGGTTTAGCATTATGAAACGTTACAAACAGTCCGAAAAAAACGCGCGCTAATTTAAAAATCAACCAATAAAAAGTTTTTTTTGGTTGATTTTAAAAATAACCGCGCGCTTTTACGGACCATTAGAAGCTTTTTTCGTAATGCTAAACTTTTTATAAAGTATGTTTTTATAAAGTTGTTCAAGTTCTTTGATACGTTATAAATATTATTTAAATATCCACCCTATTTTTCTAGATGCTTTTCTACTTCAATTAAAATTTGGGATTACTTATGTTGTTTGAACTAAGAATGAATTATAAAAGTTATAAGTGCGTTGTAAAAGTATTACACTTATATAGTGTTATTACTTTTATAATGAAGTTACTAGAGTGTTATTACTTTTGTAGTCGTAAGTTTGTTATTTTATACTTTATAACTTTTTCGCTAACAAATTTAAATTGATTCGCCTATAAAAACAAAGTACACGGTTTTGCATAAACTTAAATTTTGAAGACCAGATATTTTTCCGGATTTTTCATTTCGCGATCACTTAATTCAACCCTTGCCTTGAGAGAAAATTTTTGCTTTTATTTCTTAGACTAGAGCTAATATGTCATTTTTAATGTCATTTTCGAATTCAGCAGATGGAAATGCATAAGAAATAACTAATTTTGGTTCCGATACAAAATCACTGTTGGGCAGTGTTATTGTCCAATCAGTCTTCTTTCTGTTATTAGTAAGGTCTTTTAGTCTTTGATAAACAAATTTCTCACATCCCAAATTGCTGTCAGACAATCAATATGGTTTTCGATCCTCTCGCTCTATGGCTGACTTGCTAACTGCCGGGATTGAAAGATTTTATCGTGCATTAGATGGAAGCAGAGAGGCTAGGGCTTTTGGTCTTGGCTAATCTAACTCTTTTGACAAAGTTTGGCATGTTGGTCTTCTTCATAAGCTTATTTTATATGGGTATCTAGGAAAGTTTTTGAAATTATCAAATTGTTTCTTTCTAACCGCTTTATTAAAGTCATCCTCAAAGGCCAAAACTCTTCTTTATTTCCAGTAACTACTGGGGTACCTCAAGGTTCTATGCTAGGTCCTGTTTTGTTTCTTATCTATATTAGAACAGACAGCCTATCTTGAACCTGATCTCACTTCTGTAACTGATTGGGGCTCACAGTGGCTTGTAATTTTAAATTCCAACAAAACTCAGTTATTTACTGTAAACAACTATCGCAGTACTGTCAACATTTCTATTTTGATAAATGGCAACCCTCTCACTGAGTCCTCTTCTTTATGTCTTCTTGGATTATCATTTACTACTGACCTTTCATGGAAACCATATATACAATCAATTGTTAAATTAGCATCTGCTAAGGTTGCTTCTCTTTATCATGCTCTCCATTTTCTCTCTCTCCTGATTCTATTCTCTACCTTTACATATCTCTTATACGTCCTTGTATGTAATATTGTTGTCATATTTGGGCTGGTTCTTCTAATGATGCTCTTTCTCTTCTAGACAAGGTCCAAAAATACATTGTAAACCTAGTTGGACCAGGTCTATCTGCTAAGCTTGAGCCTCTTTCCCATTGTTGTAAAGTTTCATCACTTTCTCTTTTCTATTAGTACTATCATAACCTCTGCTCAAAGAAGCTTTCATCTCTAGTTCCATCAACAAAAACTCATTCTCCCTTGTCATTGATTGGTCTCATTCTTTTACTGTACCTGTCTCTGCATGCTCCAAAAATTTTTATTTATCTTGCTTTTTTCCCCGCACTTCAACCCTTTGGAACTCTCTCCAATCTTAATGATTTCCTGACTTATACAACCTTCAACTTTTTAAGTCTTCTGTCAACCATTTCCTTGCTCTATAACTCTATTCTTTTTTTCTAGTAACTCCCAACTTAATAGTGACTGCTTGCAGCCTTGTTTGGAGCGAATCAGAATGAAAAAAAGAAAAAGAAAAAGATGGAAAATATACTTATACCATTTTAACCCGTTGCCGGCATCTAGAGGATTCAATATATTAAATAAACCTAATGTTGCAAACGAAAATGAATACAATTGCAATTTAATAACAAAAAATAAAAAGAACTAAAATTTTTTAATTGATATCATTAGATCTCATTACCTCTCATTAGATATTCTCATTTTCATATTTCAAGACATTTAGTCAGTTTTTTTACTAATATTTTACATTGTACATTTTTACGCGAAAAAAAATATATATATATTGCAAGGTGAATTTAAACCAAACCATTTTTGCATTTCTAAAGTAACTAAACTCTGAAAAATCTGTACAGCATTTACTCAAACCATATCTCAAGTTCATCATATAAGTCTGGATTTCGGAAAAATACATCATAGAAAGTCATTATTAAAAAAAGCAAGCAAAAATATCTTTAAAATTCTAAAGTCCTGCTTAGAAAATAGGTGTCTTATATCTTATTTTCTTATATCTTACATGTTACAACAGCCATATCGTTCAAAATGTCATAACATATTTGTTTACTTGACGTACAAATAATCAATATTTAACATTTAATTTAATTTTCAAGTTTAATACATATTTACTAACAACTAATTGAGTCTAATAAATTTAATTTGATCGTAACCCAAATTGCTAGGCCAATTGCAAATTGCAACCTAGCAGCTACTAAATATGCTATAAATTCAAAGAAGTCAAATATATGTTGTTTTATTTTGGTGTAATGACAATAAAACAACTCTTATTAAATTTATCAAAACTAAAAAAATTGTTCGATTAAAGTTAATTAAAGTAAGTTTTTTAATTATGAGCAAATAAATATTAAAAGTAAAAATTTTCACAATCAAAATACATTTTTTATTTATCAAAATTGTCTTTATTAGAGTGCGATTTAACAACAATGCTGTCCAACAATAGCTATGAGTAAGTAGAACTTAACTTAATTTCTTATTTATAGAAGTGAGGCATATTTGAAATACCTGTTTCTTTTTAGCAAATAGAAATAAAATAATAAACTGGAAATTTAAAAGTAAATAGCCATAAGTTATTATAAATATATTATTCTTCATGATAAAAATAATATATTATGTATCAAAAACGCAAGTAAAATTTAAAATTGTTAAACATGTACTAAAAGTTGGTATTATACATAAAGTGCAAGTAATTTGTAATAGGATATTCAAAATTACTTTCACCTTTAAAAAATCGAAGCTGTATAAATAATTTGCAATATTCACAGATATATGACTAAGTATTGCATTAGGCACAAGCACCTAAATCTCACAAATCAAGAACTGTACTTTTGTTCTCACTCTATTACTCATTGCAAAAGAAACATGTATCTTTTTCAGTTGTACTAATGTACTTGCATCGTTTTTATAAGAAACTTCAAAAGAGTCTCAGACATTAACAATTTTGTTGTCATCAACAACAGTAGGTTTAGAAGATTCACTATTATATTCTTTTTTCCAGTATTTTTTTAATTTCATTTTTTTTTATGATTGCTTTTTTTTCTTCTCTTTTTTGTTTTGCGCTGAAAGGAGGTAAAATTTGTGATAAAAACCAACCTTTTTGGCTTAAGTTAATTAAGACCTCGTACTTTTTGGGACAAAGATGAAATATCAAAGGTCTGACCTTGAGTTATTAATGATAATTATGAACCTTAAGTAGATCCATCATCTACTTAAGGTTCGTAATTTTTTTTTAATTCAACAGTTAATAATATTTGTTAGTTTTTTTTCATAAATGTTTTAAACCAGTTACGTCTAGCAAGCCCTTCTTTAAAACGATGTTGCTATATTGTTTTTTTAAAGTCAACTGGTAAGCTAATAAAGTTAAGGCATAAAAACAATTCTTCATTGCCTATGATTAAGAAATAGATAACAGAAAAAAGGTTTTCGAACAATTTTTCAACTTACTTTCTTGTTGATTGAAGAACCCTTATTATTGGCAAATGTTTAAATGTTGTCCTAGAAACATACAGTTATTCACTATTTTCTTTCTTTCGAAATATCAATATTGTTGTTGACAACACCTCTTTACTGCACCTTTTTTTGTTGTTTTTCTTTTTGTTTTTGTTTTGTGTGTGAATATGTTTGTAAAAGCATAATAAAATAAATGTATTTCCAGAAGAAAAAAAAGCTAAAAATATTTGGAGTATTACAAATTATATTTGCTAACTATATTTAAAATTAGCAACCTTAAATTCCTTTGAAACATTTTGTTTTTTTGTCTCATTTTAAATTTTAGTTTCAAAGTGTTTATATAAATTTATTGAAAAAACAAGGAACTTGGTGATATGACAAACCTGTCTTCTTCTCGTCCTTGCCATCTTTATATGTATATTTTAAAACACAAAACTTGTAAATATTTAAAAATTATAAATGAATTAAAAAAGAAAAAAATTTCAAATGAAATATGTTATTCGTATACAAGTAAAAAATAAATATTCCCAATATGCAGCACTTCCTCAACACTAATAGATTCTATCATTATAAAAAGTTAATGTGTTATCTTGTAATACGCTATTGCACAGTGTTAGATTAGAAAAGTTATGATCAGGTTATATTATTAACCAATTGCTAGCTTGTCATGATTTACGTTTGGGATATACAATCTAACTTTTTTTTTCAACTTTAAGTTTCACCATTGCTGGATCATCAGGAAGCAATGGTGAAACTTAAAGTTAAAGAAAAAAGTTAGATAAGTGTTTTTTACTAATTTATTATTGCTCTGTTCTTTAAGAACATTGACCACTCTATTTGTAAAATACACTAACATAATTTATATATATATGTATATATATATATATATATATATATATATATATATATATATATATATAGAGAGAGAGAGAGAGAGAGAGAGAGAGAGATAGAGAGAGAGAGAGAGAGAGAGAGAGAGAGAGAGAGAGAGACACAGACAGAGAGAGAGAGAGAGAGAGAGAGAGAGAGAGAGAGAGAGAGAGAGAGAGAGAGAGAGAGAGGCTTCAGCAGGAATGTTGGGTCGCCTTCACACCCGTGCAAATCAGTTCAACTGGCAAAATAAAGCCCATGCAGAATATCAATTTTTGGTTAAAATAAAGTTAAATATTTTTATGTTTTTTTTTGTTATTCTTTTAAAAATTTCTCTAATGCTGTAATTTTGTAAAACTGTTTGTTTTACTAGTTAAAAAAGGAAACTATTTCATTCAGGATGTGCTAAAAAAATTATGAAAATTTTTTTTTGAATATTCTAATGTAAAAATGAAAAATAAAAATCGAACAGGCTATTTCAAACAGCTTTAACTGCTCTGTATTGTTCTGTGTTATGTTAAAAGATGAATAAATAAATGGTATGTTAAAAAGCAGGCAAATTATGCATGTGATGCAAAAGAATTTAACATAATAGTCCGGGTTTTCAGTATTCTTTGGAAATTTGTAAACTTAAACAATAAGAACTGTTAGGTAATGAAGACAATTTCTTTTTTGTATAATCACACATTTTGCTTAATTGATTGATAAACTAGTTTGTCATACTTTAAATATATTTAAATATTGCTTTACATATAAAATCAATTACAAGTTCATAAAAGAGTATAATAGTAAATTGAATGGAAATGATAGTAAGAATTAAAATTTTAGTCTAAATAGTTGAAAAGCAATTGTAAAAGAATAGAACTTTTTGGTTCAAGGTTTATTTAAAAAAAGATTTCAAAATAATTGTCACCATATCTTTATAGCTTAGAGATATCACTGTTAAATTTTTAAAATTTTATTTAATTTACATCGAAAAATGAATCAACTAAAGTAGCGCAATGTTATATTTTATTCCATTATTTTAATAAGACAAAATATTAATACTCAAATAGATGTTGCAAAATTGCTATGTTCATTGCAAAATTTTTTAAGCAAACATCAAGATGCTTGAATAAGGAAATGTGATGGTTGTATTTTTACCATTTTATTTGTTGCTTGCAAATTATTGGCTTGACTATATCTGGAATAAACTTAACCAAAATCTGATTATACAACTGAAATAATTGGAGAATGAAAGAATAAAGTCTGAATAAAAATCAAGAAACAAAACTAAAACAAAAGCAGAATAACAAAAACTCACCAAGTAGGGCAAACAGGTTTAACTTCGAAAAAAATCTCAACAAGTATCCAACTATTTGAAGTTTAATCAGAGATTCTACAAATAAAATAAGGGGGTGGAGGTGAAATCCTTAAAAAAATCCAACTGGCTTCAAATAAAGAAAAAAAAGATCCTTAAAATTAAAATTTACCCGACTGAATTGTGTCAAATACCCAACTAGCCGACTAAATTTGTGAAAAAACCGACTGAGTTTAATTATCAAAGTCTTTTTAAATAATTTTTCACTCTCCTACTTGTTAATAAAGCGGTTGTAGAAATTTTTTTATACAATAACATTTTTATTCACAAAGAAAAAGATAATGAACTTTTATATGAATGAATGAACTTTTATAATAATATAGCTAAGATCAATCATTTTTATTAAATAACTATATATGCATAACAGTTGTTTTATTGTTATTTTATTGAAACGATTGGTTATATTTTAACATTTGAATATTGTTTTTTATTTATTATTTAATTAATTACTAACTTTTTAAATAAAAATTAAATATAAAAAATTATTTCAAAAAAAATGTAAGGTTTTTTTTTTTTTTTTGCAAGTTGTTTTTCTGTCTTTTTATTGCTAAAAAAACATTTGTTTTTATATACCTGGCATAAAAAATCAACAAAATAAAGTTTCAGAATAAAAAAAAATTTCCATCAAAACATAATAATTTTAATTTTTAAAAAAAGCCTGTACAAGACTATCTAATGCCTGTGCAGCCTGCAAAGACGGGTTTAGACAAGCTATTTATAGCTTCTTCACTCATTTACTCCTACCGATATATATATATATATATATATATATATATATATATATATATATATATATATATATATATATATAGATCTTTTGAACATACAATGAATGTACCTGTGTGCACATATATATATATATATATATATATATATATATATATATATATATATATATATATATATATATATATATATATATATATATATATATATATATATATATGGCTTTTCATATAACAACTCAACAAAAAAACTTATAAATGGGTAAAAATGAAACTATATTTACATATGGTATTTTAAAACGCAAATTCATTTTTTTAAATATTATTAACGCAATTTTATATGCATTAGTTTACTTTTTGTGCTTTAAAAAAATTACTTCGGTTTCGGTTATTCATATTCAATGGTGTCCTTCAGGTATATCTTTTTTAGGATCAATTTTTGCAACACATGTTTGTTTTGTTTACTTTGTTCAAATTTTATTAAATTGGAGTAAAATTTTATTTGCTTCATCATTATCATATGACTTTAACATTACAGCTGTTTGACATATTTTAGAGTCCTGAGAACTACCAGCTGTATGGTTGAATTGTTCCAATAATAATTCTTTTTCTTAGAGAGCTATTACTACAGTTTGCGCTATCTTTATAAGCTTTGGGAGCAGAAACGAAACAAAGTGACTGTAAATTAAACAAAACATTACTTTAAATAGAAAATAAAATAATATTTTTTATTTTTTATAAGTTATATTTTATTATTATATTTATAAATTATATTTTATATTAAATCAAACTGATTTATTCTTGCTTAAAATATAAATTACATTAAAATGATATAATAAAGTTTAAATACTACTACTATTTTAATAATTACAATTATATCTAGTGTAATAGAAAAGAAAACACTATTTAACTTGCTATAAAGTTAAAACATATTTCTTACCCTAGGCCCACCTGATGAAAACTCTATTGCAGATGTTTTAGACTAATTCAACTTATTTTAATAATATGTAAAACAGCATTATTGACTTCTCGTGAGATTTCACTTGTGTCAGTGATTTGGTAAAAACTGTTTATACTTTATTGGTCGTTTTCATTTATTGGTTTATTCATTTATTGGTTTATTCATTTATTGGTTTATTCATTTATTGGTTATTTCATTTATTGGTTTATTCATTTATTCATTTATTTCTTTTATTGGTCGTTTTCATTTATGGTGTTATTTGATATTTTTCTGCAGTCGTGATTTTCAAAATTTATGTCTTTTAAAAATACTTTTTGTCACAAATCTTGCATATAATAGTTAAATGTTATATAATTTCAGATATATGGACAGAATATGATAGGCTGTCAATTGTGATGTTAGTTTTACATAATGGACAATTTGAATCATTTTCTAATTTATCTTTAATATTTGATAAAATGCACAAGTTACAGAATGTGTGTTGACAGTTCTTTAGCATGACAGGCTGATTCATAACTTCCCCACAAATCTGATAAATGTGTAAAAGTATATGTGGATTTAGTTTAGTCCTGTTAAAATTTCTTTATCTTCTTGTATAGGCAATGAATCAAGAAATGATTTTATATGAATTTTTGTCCATTTTTTAACTTTTCCTGGTCGCCTAACATTAGATAGAGGTTTTCGACCAGGAATACCAAAAACACATTTGCATTCGACTGTTAGACATTTTACCAAATTTTTAGAGCTTTGAAAACTTTACAGCCTCTATTTTCGATGTTTCTAAGAGAAGTGTAACACTTCATGCACATTTTCTCTGGATGACTTCACTGAGAATCTTCTGATTAGGGATTGCAATCCCGTATCCCGGACGTTTTGGGTCCGAAAATCCCGGGATTCTAAACACAAAATCCCGGGATTTTCGGGATTATAGCAGGATTGAACCACTGATCTATATTATAACTGGATAGCGCATCTCTGATATCGAAATTGAA
Source organism: Hydra vulgaris (assembly GCF_038396675.1). NCBI lineage: Eukaryota > Metazoa > Cnidaria > Hydrozoa > Anthoathecata > Hydridae > Hydra > Hydra vulgaris. Next base: position 49,845,483 of record NC_088934.1, on the reverse strand, counting down.
GCCGAAAAAATATTTTGGCGGCCATATTGTGAGGACCCACGATTTGTTATGATGCGCTTGAAATTCTAAGAAAAGAAACCAAAAGAAAGAAGAAGAAAAGAAAATGATTGAAAGTACCTACTAATTAGAAGGAAAAAAGGCAATATCAACAAAATAGTAAAAATCTGTTGTAAAATGTCTAACGAATGATCGTATTCTTTAGATAATTTATCTAGATTCTTATGTTGATATTCAAAAACTATGATTATAAGTACAAGTTGAAAATATAATACTCCTAAAAGTAAGTAAATAATCTTTTCAACTTTTTCTAAAATCTATATAGTTTGAACAGCACTCTATTTATTGTTGTTAATAATATATATAAATTATTATATATATATATATATGTTTGTTAACTCAGACAGGTTCCTGCAGTCTCCACTGATGTTTAAATGGAGAGCTGAGTTGTATATATAACACTTTAATTTCTTATCTTACTTTATTTAAATATTTTGTTTTATTCTAATCCACTTTATTTTACCCATTGTATATTTATTGTATTGGGCCTTGAGCCTGTCAATAAATTTTGATTGATTGATTGATTGATATATATATATATATATATATATATATATATATATATATATATATATATATATATATATATATATATATATATATATATATATATATATATATATAATGTTACTATTTTCTAGATATAAGATAGTTTGTGTTTGTAAAAGTTGTAGTTATTGATGATTAAATAATACCAATTTACTTAATATTTTTCTATTATTTTTCTGTGACATTTCTCAGTGGCTTTTTTTCCCAGATCATTAAGTCTGACTTTGCAATAACATTGAGAAATTATTTTGATTAATTTAAAAAGTGCTTTCATTAATGAGTATCAAACATATGTTCATGCAAGTCTCTAAATATAACAGATCCTAAACTTTCTAAAACTGAAATAGATATAACTTCTGGGATATTTTTGGACTGTGGCAGTTTTCCAGGAATTGTTGCTAGCATTCTTGTAATTTTTTTTTCTGTTTCTTCACAAACAGTAATAATATTTTTTGGTTTCATAAGACCACCATTGTCCTTTACTTAGAATTAGATTGGAGCATGCTTTTTAGAACCAAGTTTAAAAGTTTGGGATATATAAATATAACTTTACAAAATATTTAACCTGCTTAATATCTTTTATAGCTATAAAAATCCAATGAACCCAGTTTTTACTTGTCAGTATGCAACAATCTATGAGATGAGTCTTGTAAGTTTAAATATAATCATATGCTTCATCAAGAAATTTATCCCATATATGCTTATTACTCATTTTTAGTGCGACTATAACCTTTAGCAAAAGGATTTCTTGAGTTCAAAATGTCAAACAATCTATCAAATATTCTAATAAATTTAACTGTTGCATCACCTTGAAACTGCATTAATTTAAGGTCTTTGCAACAGAACTCTATTGCATAAGCTACACTTGAACTAATTGCCTGAGCAGCAAGATTTACTTTTAATTTTTGCTGCCTCCAATTAATATGGGCTAGTCTTAATTTATTTCCAAAGCGTAATCCTTCATCTTTTTGCAGTTTTTGAAGATAAACTATATATTTCCATGATATTGCATTGTTTTCGCTATCAAACAAAACAACTTTAGATCCTAACTTTTCAGCTTCTATAACCTTGTATTTAAGCGCTGCAAACGCTGGCTTTGTAAAACCTGGTTCTGCTGAAACTTTTCCATACCATTTCCTAATTTGTGCTTGATGTGGTAAATTAAAGTTAAATATTTTTTGCGCATAATCATAAGCTTTGCTTGAATAAAACTGCAGGGTAAGTGCAAAGGATATGGTTTCTTGAATATTTAAATCCTTTACCATGATTTTTACACATTATCATTCTTCTGGTTAGAGCTTGAGAACTTCTGAAAATGTTTTTAATAGCATTTCTTCACAATTTGATGATGTTTTTTGTTTTTGACTTTTTACAACTGATTTAAGAGATGTTATCTTTTTTTGATTTGAGATTTTTGCTGTTCTGCTTATACCTTCTTTTTCAAAGACACAATTATCTTGTTTCTACGATCTGTTTTTTTTCTGGAGTTAAACTGCAATTATATATTTTTTTGGGGGAGCCAACTTTCATGGAGATAGGTATAACACTAGTTTTAAAATCACTTATTTCAAAATTTTCAAAAGTTGATCTATTAACAGGAACTTTTCTCTATTTCATTTTCTAATATTGAAAGAAACAAAAATATATATATACATATATATAGTTATAAAATTTTCAAATTTGATATCAAACTAGAAGGAACCTCTAAGTTGTGTTTACTCACAAGCTAATAGTTCATGCAGCATTTATAAAATTAAAGCATACAATAGCAATATGGTTATTATATGTTTCAGCTGCTTACCATACAGTTGTGTTATAAACCCTCTAGCACACTGCATAGGGTAACTAAGAACTAAAAGGTACATATTGAACAAACCTGTACAATAAATAAAAACATAATTGATTATATAAAATATAAATAAAAATAAAAATAAGAATAAAAATATAAAACCAAAAATAGAAATAAAAATATAAAACCCATAAAATGAAAATAAAAATATAAAACTCATAAAATAAAAATAAAAACATAAAAATAAAACATAAAAATATATAAATGTTCATTTAGTCACAATCAAGTACCCTTATTTTCATCATCCTGTAAAGTTATATGGCTCTAAAATTTGTGGCACTACTAAACCATATAACATGTAATAAATAAACAATTAACTATTTTTTATGCAATCGTCCCGCTTAATTCTCTATAACAATTTTTTTTTTTTCTTTTTCTTTAATTCATATTCAATTTTTCTATGCTTAAAAAATGCTGGATCACAACAAAACTCCTATGACTTCTACTTCTTTGACTCTTCTTCCTTTCTTTCCTTCTTTTTACTGTTATATTTTTTGTTATTGATATTGTTATGATTTTTATATTTTATATATATATATATATATTTTTTTTTGCATTATCCGTATGATAATCACTATAATATATATAGATAAATATATAGTAAAATATATACCTATATATAGTAAAATATATAGATAGTACTTATTATATTACTGTATTTAATATTATTATTACTATTTATTACTATTATTATTACTATTTATTTTTATTTATTTTTTATTACTTATTATTATTATCATTATTATTATGCTATATTTATACCATCATAGGTCTTTACGCGTCATCAGTTTATAACTGTTTGTAAATGTCCCGCACGATTGTATATATACAGATATTATTAAAGTGAAAATATATTGATTTGATTTGATTTGATTTGATTTATATACCTTTTTTAAGTGGTCTGGGAATTTTTAAAATCTTTTAGGAAAAGAATTTTCCCTTAACCTAACAGTTTGTCCAGTTCTGTCGATATCTTTTTCTAAAAAATGATCAGAACATATCAAACTGCTACTACTTGGACTTCATTCTTGACGGTGTATTTTGGTCCATTCTTTTTTTTTTTTCAGTGTTTGAAGGAAATCTGAATAAAATTGGTAGCAAAAATAACGTTTAATATTTTATTAAGTTTGTTATACTTTTATTTAAATCCATTTGTTCACATTGCAAGCAAACTAACAGAGGTCAATAAACTTTAAAATGTTTTTATTTTTAAAAATAATTAAGAAAGTCACCTATGAAATGTTCTAGGAAACTTTCGTTTAGAAGATAATTAGTCATAAGAAATTCCATCACTATCACTTCTTTTACTGTCACAATGTTTTCTTTTATGGCAACCAAATGCAATACACTGTGTCCCTCGCTTTTGGGAATTTTCTCCAGACATTTATAGAATGAACATTGTAATTATTTTTCTGAAAAATATTTATCATTATTTGAAAAAAAATAATAATAATTTTCCATACATTCTATCTATGTTAGATAAAAAAACATAAAGTTAAACCACCAAAATAAAGAAATAGCTTGTTCACCTAACAATATTTTAACTAAATAATATTTCTCCGTGGGTCCTCCCAATATGGCGCTGGCGAAAATATTTTGGCTTCAAAAATTACGATATTTTATTAGGAGATGCGCTATCCAGTTATAATATAGATCAGTGGATTGAACTTAATTAAATTATTTTGTAAAACAAAATGTTCAAAGCTGGTAACTATACTGAATTATAACGAGTTATATAATGCTGCTTTGCAGGTTTATCCTGTTTATGCTTTATCTTTACGATAAATGGAATAAATTTTTGAATAGACCATGGAGTTCGGGAGTTTATAATTGAAAAAAGTTTCACAAGCACAAATTAAGGCTGGTTTGTTTGACTATTGTATAAAAAACAATCGTTAAGTTTGTTGGCAAGACTTCTCGCGTTAAAAAGATAAATTGTAAAATTGTTGAGCGAATTTGTGGTTAAGTGATTGCTTGAGTTTATTAAGTCGCTTGAACGTTTTGAAATAATAACTTTTTTATTGCTTTTGTTGTTTACCGCAATAATGTTTACCGCAATATATGTTAATAATAATGTTTACTAATGCTTGAGGCATCATTTTTTTGCAATGACTTTGGAATAACTGAAGAAATTAATTTTAATATAATGCTGCTTTGCAGAAAGAATAAAGATGATGAAAAAGAAGTCGCTTGACCCAATAAAACAAAGAAGTAAGCTGCTTCGTGCACAACGAAAAGGTTTTACAGATATAGTAAATGAAAGTGAAGGTGCATCTTATGAAGCAGGAGTGTTTTAGATATTGGTTTTTTGTTATTTTTTAAGTTAAATTTATGTTAAGGCTGTTATTGTATTTTGTAACATATGTTATTGTATATTACCTTTTATATTCAAGCTTTTTTTTCATTGATTGAATAATTCTATTTTGGTTAAATGTTTTTCAAATATTAGAGTTTTCACATTTTTCTTTTTTCTGTGTTTCCAATAATGCTCAAGTCGTTTATTTTTCAATAATTTTTTTACCTTTTTATATATTAAAAAAATTTATTTCATCAAAAATCTTTATTATTGTTTTTCTCAATATATGAGTTTTTTGCACGCTGTGATAAATATCATGAGATTGGTTTGTCTGATTGTGTTGAAATTTTCAGGAGTTGTTTATTATATATATGCACATTCACCTTATTAAAAGAATTCATGTTAGTTAACTGGTTCTCATAATAAGGTCTAGGTTCTAAGCCTTTTCGGGGCATTTTTTTTAGGCCTTAAACCGGTTTTCTTACAAAAGCTTCAATATTTTTTTAAATTATTTAATTTTGGCAGGGTGAGTGAAATCATCTGATATTAAAAAGCTGTGAAAATATTATGATAATACCATTAATAGTTTACAGGCTGTTTATCGCAGCGCGTAGTTCATTTTTCATGTCCATTTTTAGTGTCCCAAAATTTTGACCAAAAAAAAAAAAATTTTTTTAATTTTTTTTTCCTTTGCTGTGCTTTAAGTATAAAATACTATTTCTTATATGAAAATTATAAAATATGAGTGTATTTTTAAAATTTTGACTTTATTAGTATAGGACCACCTTAAAAAAAATATCCTTCTAAACATGAATGAAAACAGTGAAAAGGGAACATCATTTTTTCTACACAAAAAAGATAAAGACCCAACTTCAGTGTGGTCACATTATTTGAAGTCTGCGGATAATTTGGCAGCAAAATGTAAGAAATGTGGTGTTATTTTGAAAACATTGGGTGGTTCTACAAAAGACCTTCATACGCACTTATCAACTAAGCATAATTTGAAAGTAACTTCAGCCGACAAAAATTTACCTAGTTCGAGTCAACAGTTGAATGATACCAGAACCGACGAGAAGCCTCCTACGAAACGAAGAATAACGAGTTACTTTGCATCCAAAAAAAAAAAACCTTAGACGAAACACTGGCTCGAATGACAGCTTTAGATGGGCTAACATTTAATGTATTTATAACATCAAAAGATTTAAGGCAATTACTGATTACCAGTGGTTTCAAAAATTTGCCCAAGTCAGCAAACTCAATTAAAAGGATAGTGGTGAGTTACAGCTTAAATATTAGACAGTTAATTTCCAAAGAAATTTATCAATATAAAGCTTTGGGAACACGATTTTCTCTGAGCTTTGATGAATGGACCTCTACAACAAATAAAAGATACATGAATATTAATGTGCATATCCCAAATAAGCACTGGAGTTTGGGTCTTATTCGTGTATATGGGTCTATGAATGCTAAGAAATGTATCGATGTTTTAAAAAAGAGAGGCACAGATTCTAAAGGAGCATAATGTTAATATTGATACAGACATTGTTGCTATTTTAGCGGATGGTCAAAATGTAATGGTTCGTGTGGGAAAAATTATTGAGGCTGAACACCAGTTGTGTTTAGTCCATGGAATTCACCTTGCAGTTCATGATTTTCTTTATAAAAAAAGTTCTACGCCAATGTCCGACACCGAAGCACCATTGAAGGAAACTCAAGATATTGTTGATGAAACAGATGATCACGAAGATGAAGAAAATATCGACGAGGAAATGGGATTAGGCTTTCTTCCCCCAACAAATGATGGGATAGCAAATATGGATTTACTCACCAATGAACAAAATATCAATGAACTAGTGAAAAAAACCCGTAAGGTAGTTGTTCTTTTTAAACGATCCCCGACAAAAAATAATGCAGTCTTGCAAAAATATGTCAAAGAAGAGAAAGGCAGCGAGCTTTTGCTCATTTTGGATTGCAAAACAAGATGGAACTCTCTTCTATCGATGTTAGAGCGTTTCCTTGCTTTAAAAACATGTATACAGAAAGCTTTAATTGACTTAAACCACCCAGTTTCCTTAAACGAAAGTGATTTTGTGGTTCTTTTGGAAATAATAGAAGTACCTGTCAAATTAGCAGTAGATGCGTTATGCAGAAGAGATGCTAATCTATGCACTGCAGATCCAGTACTTATATTTTTATTCCAGCAGATTGCTCAAAAACAATCTCCCTTTGCTAATAAAATGTTCCGAGCTTATAAAAACAAGAATGGAAAAAAGACGATGTGAAGAAATTTCTGGTGTTTTAAAATACCTTCAAAATCCAAAATATGATGCTGTGAATGATGAAACAAATGTCTGCAAAATTTTTGGAGTTCCTCCTAAACCCTTATTAGGAAGCAGATAAAAAAACTTATTGAGAGACTAGCTGCTTTTAAAAATGATAATTTAGAAAAATCAAGTATCGATGTTGATGAAAATATAATGGCTGTCGTTAGAAATGAAGAATCACAAGTTCGAGCCTCCCTGTCTTTAAGAGAAAAGTTACAAGAGCAAATTGCACAAAGCATGAAAGCCATTCAACCAGAAACACAAACTTCAAATTTAATGTCAATCATAAAGAAAGAAATGCATCTGTTTGAAAATGGTGGAAACCGGGGGCATAATTTGGAATTAGTATACCAATATTTGTTATCTATTCCACCGAGAAGCATCGAACCTGAGCGGGCTTTTTCTGCAGCTGGGTATTTGGGAAGTAAAATAAGGAGTAGGCTAAATGACCAAACCTTAAATGCTCTTCTATTCCTCCGGGCATATTTTCAGACAAAAAAAGAAAGTTTGTAAATAAAATATGCATTTAATATGAATTGTTTTTTTGTTTTACATTTATTATTTAGCTACCATTTATTTATAAATATAAAATAAAGATTTTCTTTAATTTTTGTCTCTCAATATTAACAAACAACTTATTATGTTATTTTTTACAAAGTAGCTTGTTGCTACAGCAGCTACATCGGTAGGCAAATTTAAGAAAATTTATGTTTACAAATTTATTTTGAAATTTTGATTGTTTAGTTACTTTAGTCAAATACACTTTAAATGTTCAAATGTTATTTACATATCCAATTATTTGATGAAGGTTATTCTGTAAAGTCTGTTATCTTAAAACATAATATGGAAGGTACCGTATATATATTTCTGCATTATTTTAAGATCTTTATATACACCTGCTGCCTGTTACACAATTAAAACAATTTAAGGCGCCATAGAAAATTAATTTAAGTCATTAAGGCATAATGAAATTAAATAAAAAATTGATAACATCAAAAAGTATATTCATATATGCAGTATTAAGTTCTGTTTTTTAGCAAATATCTCACATTATATAAAATCCCGGGATCCCAGGATTTTATTTACTTCAATCCCGAAATCCCGGGATCGTAATTCATGCCCGGGATTGCAATCCCTACTTCTGATACATTTATTCCAAAAACTTTATAAATTCGATTTATTTTACTGTCAGTTTTTAAACTGACTTTTCCTAAAAGGTTTCCACATATTCTACATATTCTGGATAGTTTTTGTTGGTGATTACTCGGCATATTTTACGGAGTTTTTTCGTGAAACCTACCCAATTTAAAAACATATGTTCTAATAAAAAAATGACTGGTAATAGCGACTATTTTTTTTGAAAAGATAAAAAGAAGCATTGTTAACAACTTACCAAAATCTTACAAAAATTTCAGTTCTCCTAAAATATAAATGAATAAAATGTGTTAACTTCGCTAAAAACAAAGCTTTGTTGATCCCAGTAAAGCAATTTTACTACTTTAAATTCTAATAATTACAATACTCAATCAAGTTCATTTGTGATCAATTTTGCTTTATTTACAAGATCAAGTTTACCAACAACAAAAAAACACAAGCAAACGGGCAAATTGGTAAGCACTGTATAATGAAAGTTTAACACAGTTAATCAAAATAATGATATTTATATATTTGCAGCTAACGCATGCGCATAATAGAATCCCAAGTTTTAATTACATACATACATACATACCACTGATCTCAAAATATAACATATTATATTTTAAGATCAGTGATACATACATACATACATACATTTACATACCTTTGGCTCATATCATAACTAAGGCTGTCAACGGGTACCCGGGCAAACGTCACGGTTTGTCACGTTATTCTTGGTTCGTCTTGGTTCATAACCGCACCAAATTTTGAGTGAGGTTATTCAAATCGGAACGTCGCGTTATTCCTGGAACGTAACGTGTCAATCGGGACAATTTTTTTAAAAGTGTGGTAACATCTTGGTTCAATCGGGACAAAAGTTGCTGCCACGTAATGTCACATAACGTTATTTTTTTAAACCGGGACGCCGCAGCTTAGATAAAATAAACTCGTACTGTCTCGTATTGTCGTCTCTAATGTCTCCATTTAGTTAACGGCATGAGTAAATTTAGTTATCGAAAAGCTGTTAACGCCAAAATCTAACCATGCGATACCCTTCTGTAAAACTGCTTTTAGAGGAATTTTCTATTAAATTAGGAAAACGCTTTTGCTCTTGCAACGGTACCGTTGCTTTAATTTCTTTTCCTTAAGTCACGGAAGTGAGCTCTGATTGGTTGATTTATAAAGTAAGTTATCGAAGTCTGATTGGTTGATTTATGATATCACAGCTACGAAGTTTGATTGGTTGATTTTTAAAATGATGCTAGACACATTGGTAAACTCATAAAACTCATAAAGTTACAGTAGTGAAAACGTTGAATTACATAAGTTGACATAAGTTGCAAATTTATTATAAGTTAATTGCAAACTTAACATTTATTCATACTGTACATATGAAAAATGGAGGCTATCAATTCAGCATTTTTTTATTTAAATTAAAAATTTGACTCATTTGCATCACTGCAAAATTTTACAAAGGAATATGAAAATCAGAATTTTGTTCAATTATGGAAAAGAGATTCCAGAAAAATATTAGCAACTAAAAAAAGACTTTCAAAAGAGGTCAAAGAATTTTTTGTTTATTATGAAGTAAAGTACTGCTGCATTCAAGGTTGCATTAGTTTAAGTCTAAAAGTCGAAGACTAGTTTTTTGCGTCGTAAGTTGTATTATTCTTAAGACTAGGTCTATAACTTTTTGGTAAATTTTTGGTATCTCCAGTTTCCAATATAATTAACAGATAACTTTGGTTTGAAAGCAACTGAAAAGTCATTGGTTTTATTTAATTTTTGAAAAAGGTGACCCTTGATTACACACTAGCTCCATATATCAGTGAACTTTATTTTTCTTCAAATAATATCAACCTGGGTCTCAATAGAACCAGAATTTTATAGTGATTTCAAAATTCATAATCTTTTCTACTGAAACATTTTAAAGAAAAATATTGCAAGCAAAATGTCATAAAAAACGACATTTTCAATTTTTAGTTAAAAATTGTTGCTTTTTGTACATAAAATTTAAGCAATTCATTTTTATTTGAAACCATTTTTATTTCTGAAATCTCTATGAAATTCTTGTATAAACAAAGTGGATTCTTTTCCACTTCTCAACAAAAAAACATTTTATAGCCTAATAATTTACCTAAACTTAATATTGATAAAGTAGAAATGAAAAAAAGATTCCGTTTTAAAGTTCCTAGGTATTTGTCTTGACGAAAATATGACATGGAAAACTCATATCGATAATTTAAAACAACTCTGCTACTCATTTATTCATAGCTATATAAACTATGCAAATATTGCCTGGGGAAGTATAGGTAAAAGTAAGTTGCAACGTCTTTACCGCTATGAGAAACATGCCATGCGAAAATATATTTTTTAAATCGTTTTTCAAACACAAAACTTTTATTCAAAAATACGAATTTATTAAAAGAATTTATAAATTATGAACTTAACTTGTATAATACTTTTTGTTTTACGTTTTGTTGTATCAACGACCCATTATTAAATGTTTTAAAAAAGCTATTTACCTTTAAAGTAAAAAATAAATATAGTTTGCGAAATAATTATTTAAAAGAACCCTTTTCTCAAACAAAGTTTAATCGATTTTGAATAGATTATCGAGCACCTTATCTCTGGAATAAAATTATCCAGCCTAATATAGATTCATCTATCTCTTGTTCTGTTTTTAAAGACAAGTTAAAGAATATTATTTTTTCAACGGATAATATATTGAAATATTTTTGAGATATCATTTTAACCATTTATTATTTCAAACCTTTTGAATTGTTATTTTGTTATAAACTACCTGTGTAATTTTATATTATATTTATATTGTAATTTTTATATGGTTCTGGCGACAAGATCGATATGATCTTTTTCCAGATTCGATGTGTAAATGCTTATATTACACGACATGTAAACAACGTAAACTAAAAAAAAAAAAAAAAATTATTTAAGTAAATTAATTAGTAATTAGTTAAATATAAAGATTTTTTTAACTAACTACCTGTATATTGATTTAAAATGTTATCAAAATAATTAGTGAGATGGTACCGTTATGTTAACAAAAAATATAAAGCAACGATATGTTTTTAATGAGAATATTTAAATCAACAGTTCCACAAATTTAAGTATCTACCAATCAGATTTCGCTGCCTTGACTTGATAAATCAACCAATCAAACTTCACTACCGTGACTTTAAGAAAAGAAATTGAATCTGTGAATGTTAAAAGGCTGGAAGTCCAATGATGTAAACTTAACGAGGGTTAACTGCATTAACCCTCGTTGAGGAACGCTCATTAATTTTTCTTTATTTTTCCAACCCCTTTTGAAAATTCAAAAACTTATTTTATTATTTTTATTTTTTAATATTTATTAGTTTTTCATTTAAAAAAAAGTACATTTGTCTTGTTCTGAGTTTTAAATTTTCTTCTAGTGTTTTTGTTTCCTGTTTTTAGTTTTTTAAAAATTACAACCCTCACATTTCTCAACCACACACCCCACCCCTCCTACGTTTATTAAGATTAGAAAAATCTCCAACCTACCTTTTAGGACCTGCCCACATGTTTATTGGGCAGGCGTATATGTATGTTGGATAACCATGTTATAACATTTAATGGGTTTGAGTATTTATAAAGCAAAATATTGATTAATTGAACAACTACATAAATACATACATATATATTACATGAATATATACATACATATATGGAATATTAAAACTGATATCAGCAATCATATTTTCCAAATTTTCTTATAAATTAATCTTTAACTCCTGAATACTTTTAAAAATTTATTCACAACATGTCTAGACAAATCAACCAACCGAATTGTATAAAATTTCGAGAATTATTAACAGAAATTGATTGGAATCTTTTAACTGAGTGCAATGATGCTAATGATGCATACAACTTATTTTTACGGTTGTTTTCTAAACAATGCGAAAGATCCTTTCCAAAAATTAAAAAAACAACTAATTCCAAAAACTTTAATAATCCGTTGATGACAAATGGTCTTAGAAAATCATCCAGAAAAAAACAAAGGTTGTATAAAAACCTTTAAAAAAATAAAACTTATGACAATGAAATTAAATACATAAAGTATATAAATTATTTTGAAAGAATAAAAAAGCAAATAAAAAAAATTATTATTCTAACCTCTTTAGAACATTCAATTGGAAATAGTAAAAAGACATGGAAAGTAATAAAAGAAGTTACAGGGAAAAAACGATTACAAAAAAACACCACTATTCCAAATAGATTCAAGCTAACCTTGAACAAACAAATATTTGATAAGAAAGAAATAGCTAAAAACTTCAACAAGTTTTTTTCTATAAACATAGGAAAAAAATTAGCAGCAGATATAACTCCTGGAAATAAAACATTCCAATCCTGTTTAAAAAAAACACACTATGTAATGGATGAGTCGGAACTGTCTCTAAATGAACTTCAGGCATCCTTTAATGCGCCTAAAATAAATAAAAGTGCCGGGTTTGATGATAATAATGTTAATGTTCTTAAAGCTGTTTTTGATGTTATTAAATTACCTCTTTTGTTTATCTTCAATCTTTCAATAACAACTGGTATTTTTCCTTGTCAATTAAAAAATAGCAAGAGTAGTCCCTGTATACAAAAATGGCGACAATTCTATACCATCTAACTACAGACCTATATCTATCCTTTCTTGTTTTTTAAAGTTACTTGAGCGTATTATGTATAACAGATTGCATAGTTATCTTGCAAAACATAATATTTTATACAGCAAACAGTTTGGTTTCCGAAAAGGGCATTCAACAGATCATGCAATAACTGATTTAGCCAGCCAAATTCTAGAGATAGGTTTTGCTAAAAAAAGTTATACTCTCGGCTTGTTCATAGACTTGTCAAAAGCCTTTGACACTTTTGATCATAAAATTCTCTTGTACAAACTAGAAACATATGGAGTAATAAATAGCAACTAAAATGGCTGCAAAGTTACCTTAAAAATAGAAAACAAGGAGTATCTTATGATTTATCGTGTACAAAGTTAGAAACAATAAGCTGCGGAGTTCCTCAAGGCTCTATTCTTGGACCCTTACTATTTCTGGTTTACGTAAATGATATTTATCTATCTTCAAACATGCTTAATTTTGTTCTTTTTGCTGATGACACTAATATTTTTTATACTCTTTCCAATATAAAAACAATTTTCTTTACAGTAAATCGTGAGCTGGAAAACCTAGATGACTAGTTTAAATCAAACAAACTCTCTTTCAATATCAGTAAAACTAAGTACATTTTATTTCATCATCAATCTAAATCCGATGACTAGCCTTTGCAACTTCCTCAGCTAATAATCAATAACAATATAGTAAACAGAGCTTCATCACTTAAAATTTTAGGAATAATATTTGATGAGCATCTTAATTGGTAAAATCATATTATGATAGTTGAAAACAAAATTTCTAAAACTATAGGCATTATGCATAAAACAAAATACCTACGAATTAAAAAATGTTTAAAACAAAAACAAAATACCAGCTAAGTAAAAATTATTTAATAGATTTATACTACTCTTTTATCCATAGCTACATAGTACATTTTATCATAGCTACATGTTGTTAATATTACTCGAGCAAGTACTTGCCGTTAAGCGTTAAAAAATATATATATTAAGCAAAAACAAGCCAGTAGAACTATATGTAATGTGCATAAATACACCCCCCACTCCAAGCCGTTATTCCGGGAAATAAAAGCTCTTAATGTCTGTGAGTTAAACGTGTTCCAAAACTTGTTATTCATGTTTAAATATCAAAATGACATGCTTCCAAAATCCTTTAATAACCGATTTCTAAAAATTAATCATAAATACTTAACGAGGTGCTCTATCCATAATTTCAATTTACCAATATGAAATTAAAATTATGGATTCTATATGAAATTGAGTAATCAGATGTTTTAAGTCAACTCTTAAAACATCTGATTGCTCGATTATAGAGGGCCTCGTCTGTGGAATATAGTTCTTAATGAAAATATGAAAAGTATAAATTCAATAAATTGTTTAAAAAAAAAAGTTAAACAGAATTTGATTGAATTAAAAGACACAAACAAATATTTGTATTTTTAAATGAAAAAAATCTTGTAATATTTATTAATGTATGTATTTATTTAACTTTTACAATTTATATTCGTATTCTTGTTGTAATTTTGTTTTAACTTGTTTTATATAACGAGTATTTGTAAATTTATATTATAAGAACTTTGTAAAAAATATTTTACGCTTACTATAGGGGCTTGATGACTTCTGTCTTCTGCTTGCTCCTGTCGTTATTAATTTTTATTTACTTTTTTTAATTTAAATTTTATTGATAAAATTTGTACAAGATCGTTGTAAAATGTTTATAAATGAAGAAATGTTTCTATAATATATATGTATATATATATACCAAAATAAGTTTCAAAAGAAAGACTTCAACTTTTTAGTCATTACTATCAAAGAGTTTCTTATATCGGCAACGGTAGAGATAATGAATATATATATATATATATATATATATATATATATATATATATATATATATATATATATATATATATATATATATATATATATATATATAGTCATTACTATATATATATATATATATATATATATATATATATATATATATATATATATATATATATATATATATATATATATATATATATATATATATATATAGTATATATATATATGTATATATATATATATATATATATATATATATATATATATATATATATATATATATATATATATATATATTAGTCATTACTATCAAAAAGTTTCTAAAATCGGCAACGGTAGAGATAATGAATACATATATATATATATATATATATATATATATATATATATATATATATATATATATATATATATATATATATATATATATATATATATATATATATATATATATATATATATATATATATATATATATATATATATATATATATATATATATATATTAGCTTCTATGTAAGTCTTATAAAACAGTTAACAATATTAACTTTATTTCAGGCACATGGTAAAGGGTATTTTATAAAAAGCACATATGGTAAAATCTTAATGCTGTGGCCAAGGTAGCAGCATGGATTTTTCCAACCCTCTCTAATAATTATTTTATAAAAATATGATCTTAAAAAGTAAAATTTTTAATTAAACATATCAAGTGCTACTTAAAAGAAACAGTTTTGATATTTCCAACTTTTTTTTGCCTTTCCAAACTTTATTTTGAATTACGCAATCATGCACTGTATGATTGCATCATACCGCTATATTATATGTACACAGTCTTGTATTACAGGACTGTAGCAACAAAACATGGATTGGGTGGCAATAAAGTTTTCTATATGCTCTAAGACAAAGCCCTGTAGAGGATATATAAAACTTTCTCTGTTATAATCATACCAAGCACAATTGAAGAATTTGGCCACAATATTTTAAAAAAAATATTTTGTGTGTGTGTAGCACTTTATATTAAACATGATTTAAGAGTTATTTTAAGATGTTTTTGAGATATTGCTTTTTTTTTGTTTTTTGTTTTTTTGAGAATATTATTATAATTAAAAAGTTGAGTAACATTTCTTCAATGTTTAAAGATTCATTTTACCTTAAGAAAAGTTCATTTTCAAAAGTAAACGAATTTTCGAATATTAGTTGTCAATTTCTTAAACAGAAAGAACATAGTACAAGGTAGACAGTGAAATAACTCATTTTGAAGTTAATTTACAGTTTAAACAGTATGAGAATAAAACCTCCATTTTGGTGCAATAAAGATAATTGTGATTTCTTAAAATAAGTCAATAAAATTACTCAGTTTTAATATTTTGATTTGCTTGCAAAAATCAAAGAGAATAAATTAAAGAGAAAATGTTTAATCCATAAGAGTGAAGGAGCATAAACATAAAGTTTAAAAAAAAAGAAACCAAGTGTTAAGCAGATACAAATTCATTGATTTTTTTGTATTATAGCGTAATTAAATTAAATTTAGAGAATTTATCAGCAGCAATTATTTAAAAAATCACCTGCTGCGATTTACCAATTAAACAAAATCATTGTCTGTTGGCATCGCAACGTTTAGATACACTGAGAAAAACAGCACGAAAGCTAGTTAACGGAGCTGGCTAACGGAGGAATATTAACTAAAAGAATTATAGGAGCGGTTAATAAACGAAAGGAATTAAGAATACAATTTACTTTCCTCCGTTTTAAAACCGGCCAATTAGAGTTTTTTTCGTAACGGACACTCATTATATATTATATATTTTATATATATATATATATATATATATATATATATATATATATATATATATATATATATATATATATATATATATATATACACACATATATATATATAAATATATATATATATATATATATATATATATATATATATATATATATATATATATATATATATATATATATATATATATATATATATATATATATATATATATATATATATATATATATATATATATATATATATATATATATATATATATATATATATTATATCAGGTTAAAACATTAAAAGAAAAATACAAATAGAAAATTCTCATACAAGTATTATATATACACATAATTGCAAGTATTTTAGAATTGTAAAAAGTTTACAAAATGTTACTTATCTCTATTAAAATAAAAAAATTATATATTTATATATTAAAATTATAAACTCTATATAAAAATATAAATATAAAAATTCTAAATAAATTCTTAAAGCATAGTTTACACAACACTAAGGAAAAACTTCTGTCGACAAAAAAAGTATTAATAAGATCAAATGTTACTTTAGATTTAGAACTGTTAATGCTAAAACTATTTTGAAGAAATAAACAACTACAAGTTATATTTTAAAGCAACCTAGAATACCTTTCTACACTATAAATGTATAACACAAAAAACCATTTATGGTAAAAACTATACAAAAATTTCAACATTTGTTAATTATGTTACAAAACATATTTTCCCCAACTTTGTCATTCCCCGTAAAAATGCGTTTTTTATTAACAGCTTTTATTATAATTTGACAAATTTTTTATTCTTGCAGAGTAGTTTCAATATTCTGAGATCTCATTCTTGGGCTCCTTATTTGTCGACGGAGTGAGGAACTGAAAGATGTGAAGAGTTTGATCCAAAAGATGGAAAACCAACTTCTTCATCAAATTCAAACTCTGAATTTGCAGGAGATGGTAAATGATTTGGATTTAAATTTGCAACGCTTGACATAGCAGAATTACAGCGACTTCGAAAAGGAGTAGCAAACCGACTAACAGTTCTACTAACGCCTATATAAATAAAATTATAAAAATTTTTTGTCAACTATAATATCAGCTCTATAATCATAAACTATCAATTTAGTTACATGACTAAAAAAAAACTTACCTGGAGTATTAAAACGTGAAGAAATTACTGAGGAGACATACATTTTTCGTCCATTAGTTACACCAGTTCGATTTAAAGTAAAGGCACCTCCACCAGCACCTGATGATGTTAATAATGATGTAGAAGACTGCATTGAAGCTGATTCTACCATAAATACCATAGGGTTATTGGATCCAAGACATTCCTGACGAGATAGAATATAGGTTGTCATTGGTTCAGACTTTCCTTCATTGAAACTTGGCCACGTCTTTCAAAATCGTACATATCAAGTGTGCCAGCTTGTTGCAAAAGTCTACATAAAATGAAAGGACATGTAGTAATCAAAATATGTATCAGACCCTGTCATTTAAACAAAATTATAATTTTTTTTGATTTCTAGTGTGTTAAAATTTGAATTCTAATTCAAATTTTAACACACTATTAATAGAATGAGAAAAGCATATAACTATTTTTATAAATCAATATTTATCCTTTTTGCTTTTTTTTACTGAAACTTATTCTTTTGTGGAAACTTGCCTCCATTTCACCAATTGTTTGTTTTTTTAAAAAGAAAGATAATTAGAATCAAAAAAATACTTTCATTTCAACAGTATACATAACATCATGTCAAACATGCAGAATCATTTAACATGATCAAATAAAAGAAAATAATAATAATATCCATTCTATTAAATTAATATATTATCTAAAAATGAAATTTTTTATGAAACCATTTATAAAAACCTAAATATAATATAGAATAGAAAAAAAAATTGAAAAACTGTAAAGAGAAAAAACCGTTTTGTTTCGATCGTTTGTTAACTCAAAAAACAATTTTGATAAAATCATATTACAGTTTTGGCAAAATTATTCACTTCATAAAAATTATAAACGCAGCCCTTAAATCTTCTGCACAAAATAAACTTTTCAAAGATCTTACACCACAAAAACACCACCTTTCAAAGATCTAACCACACAACTGTCACAGCTCAAGATTATTCTTTAGAAGTATAAGGCGTCAATGAAATCAGATTAAAAATGGTTTCAGATTGAAAATTTTTTCAGATCTTTGCATTACCTCTGGTCATTATGGTTTTTTAATATCTCTAGAAGACTTATAGTTAAAAAGTTGCTTCACAACACTTTTCCTAACTTGGACTGGTAATTTTTCTTCTTGTACTAGAGGTAACTACTCAATGATCATGATTCTAAGAATGTTGTTTTATAATTTTAATGCATGCTTGGGTAGCATCAGATCTTTTAGTTTCGTGATAATCTGTTTCCTTAATTGCATTTAAACTTCAAGAGCTATACTTGCAAAAAGATTTTAAAAATCTTTTAAAAACTTCAACAAATTCAGCAAAAACATTAATACATGCCAACTTCCTAGAAGAAAATTTTATTTATGATTAGGTGTTGTTTGCTGTTATTTTTACTGATACATTTGTCACATGACAGCATCTATATCATCTATATCAACCAAATATCATTGCAATGATGCACATTTTGGTTTAAAAATAAAGTTTTCAAAGTAAAGATTTAAAAGCAAAAAAAAGTTAACTATAAAATCTGATATAGTATCAAAATTTTTTCAAATATTATTGTGTAAAAACTATAAACATTTTATTATTTTATCTCATTACACTATTGAAGATTTGATTATCATAAGAAAATATTTTATTAACATAAGAAAATAGTCATTACACCATTAAAGAATTTATTATCATAAGAAAAAAGTCATGCATAATGCTTTAGCTCAAGTGTTACAGACCACGAGTCATGTCACATCAAAAAATGCACCTTTTTTTACGTTATATTAACATTTTTTTAGATTTCATTTTGTGAACTTTGTTAAACTGCCAATCTTTTAAGAAGTAAACTTAACCTTATAGTTAGACTATTCTTTTAATGATAAAAATTTTGAGCTTACAATTCAACGCTGCAAATTATTGACATATCCAACTCTTGACAAGTTGGTTTTTTATCTGATTTAAAAAGAAACTGATCCATCATCTCCATTATGCCTAATTTCAGCTAGATAGATTGAAACAACTTGGTGATCAAGATGTTGCAAATGATTATGTAGATTTTGTGGTATCACCAAAAAAAATGATACTAAACTCTCAAAATCAATCTATTGCTGAAGAATCTATTTCAAATATCTTTCAATCTCCTGTAAGACAACAATCTTCATTCATACAAAAGACAACTATCGTCAGTTATACAATATAGTCTATCTGAAAACATTCCCATAAAAGACAATAAACTATAAATGTTCTGATTATTGTAATTAGTAATAATATAATTATCAAATAAAAATAATAACAAAATAATTATTAAACAACAATAGTTAACACGCATTAGCATAAAATATTATAATGTTGATACGACCTAGTGACACTAACTTATTGCTAAAGAAGTTATTTAGATAATATATTTATCAAAAATTAAATATATCTTCAGAAATTACTTTCTCATTTAATCACTGTTAATTTATACAATAAAATATCGAACTATACGAGTGAAAGAAAGAATATATGTACATCTCACTTCCTCCATATATATTTAAGTCAGTTGATGTATGAAACTACACTGTGACTAGGGCCATATTAGTCAATTTATGTACAAATTGATTATTATTATTGTATGAAACTTTAAAAAATACAAATAATATATAAATATAGTTATAATTAACTGAGAATAATAGTTAAAACATATAAAATAACTTTCAGATACATCAAAACACTAAATACAAAAATATGTTCTCTTAAAACACTAAAAGCATTAAAATCCAAAAACTCTGCAGCGTTATTGAGAATCATTCTCTTTAACCTTTGTTAGCCGCACCTTGAATTACGAGGAATTGATCATCCACGGCTCTGCATCAACATATTGTGATAGCAACAAATTAAATACTTAAACACTTTTTTGTATTAGCATTTTTGTGGGTTGTTTACTTGTATGCACATACAAATAATAAAATTTAATTATTATTATTTGATATTTCAAAGAAATATCAAATAATAATAATTAAAATTTATACATATTAATATGCATTCATTAGATAACTATAAGCAACTATAAAAATTAATATTGTATTTTAATAATGAAAAAAAATTTTTGAGGATAGGGGGAGGGACCAAATTTGTTGCATAATTTAAGAGGAGGGGGGAGGTCAGTGAAATGTGTCGATTTGTTACTGGAGGAGAGGAGGATAGGGGACCAAAATTGTCAAAAATTGCATAACATAATTTATGGATAACCATAACAAATACCACTTAAAAACAAAATTTTAATTTATTCTAGTGTTAAAAACTAAAAAAAAACAAAGCCCTCCATTATTCCCAAAAAAACCACCCTCGTTTATGGAACTAAAAAATTTATTTTTAACAAATGCAAAAACAAACACAAATAATTAATAAAGTTTTTAATACATTACAAATACAAATATGATAATACAGCATATTATTACCAAATACTAATGTGTATTTGACCCCAACTCTATATAAAAACCTGCACAAAACCCTGCTATGGACAATTTTTAATCTAAAACCACTGTTAAAAATTAAAAGCTTTGAAATGCCACATGATAGTAGTAATATTAAAATAAGTAAATATTGTAAATAATTTACAGATAATTAGGATAGCATCTAGTGATGGTTAGAATCTAGGTTAGAATCTAGTGATGGCTGAAGTCTCAGGTTAGAATCGAATGTAAAACATTTAGGAGCTTTATAGTATAAAATCATTTTATATTGCAAAATAAAAAAAAAACTTATTTTTTTCTATTTTTTTTTGTATATACAAATTATTATATTTAAATATGTAAGCTTTATAAGTGCAATTAACAATAACATGAGCATAATTTATACTCACAATAAAGACTCATGAATTTTTGTTTCAGAATATAAATGATTTTATTTATATAGTCCTTGAAATTTTATAACCTAAAAATTGACTTTAAAAAATATAACCACTCTGATACTGACCAGCTTACATATATATTATGAATTGGTTCATGCGGCTGAATATAAAACTTTAAAATTGGATTTACTTAGCATAAATTATACTTTTTAAATATGTGTAAATATAATAATTTTATTATGTAAATATAAAATAGTCCTTGTTAAGAAACATCATGCTATCACATTTTAGATACAAAATGGTGATTTTATATAAGGTAAGTAATTTACATTATTGCAAGCAAAATTGTTATTTCACAGATTTTGCAAAAATTTCAAGAGCTGAATTGTAAATAGTACTATTACATATATAGTGTTGAATGCTTTTTACTGGTATTTTGAATATGTTCAATAATAGAAACTTGTATAATGATTGCATTTTTTTCTTCTCTTTTTTGTTTTGCGCTGAAAGGAGGTAAAATTTGTGATTAAAAACCAACCTTTTTGGCTTAAGTTAATTAAGACCTCGTACTTTTTTGGGACAAAGATGAAATATCAAAGGTCTGACCTTGAGTTATTAATGATAATTATGAACCTTAAGTAGATCCATCATCTACTTAAGGTTCGTAATTTTTTTTTAATTCAACGTTAATTATATTTGTTAGTTTTTTTTCATAAATGTTTTAAACCAGTTACGTCTAGCAAGCCTTCTTTAAACGATGTTGCTATATTGTTTTTTTAAAGTCAACTGGTAAGCTAATAAAGTTAAGGCATAAAAACAATTCTTCATTGCCTATGATTAGAAATAGATAACAGAAAAAAGGGTTTTCGAACAATTTTTCAACTTACTTTCTTGTTGATTGAAGAACCCTTATTATTGGCAAATGTATTAAATGTTGTCCTAGAAACATACAGTTATTCACTATTTTCTTTCTTCGAAATATCAATATTGTTGTTGACAACACCTCTTTACTGCAACCTTTTTTGGTTGTTTTTCTTTTTGTTTTTGTTTTGTGTGTGTGAATATGTTTGTAAAAGCTTAATAAAATAAATGTATTTCCAGAAGAAAAAAAAGCTAAAAATATTTGGAGTATTACAAATTATATTTGCTAACTATATTTAAAATTAGCAACCTTAAATTCCTTTGAAACATTTTGTTTTTTTGTCTCATTTAAATTTAGTTTCAAAGTGTTTATATAAATTTATTGAAAAAACAAGGAACTTGGTGATATGACAAACCTGTCTTCTTCTCGTCCTTGCCATCTTTATATGTGTATTTTAAACACAAAACTGTAAATATTTAAAAATTATAAATGAATTAAAAAGAAAAAAATTTCAAATGAAATTATGTTATTCGTATACAAGTAAAAAATAAATATTCCCAATATGCAGCACTTCCTCAACACTAATAGATTCTATCATTATAAAAAGTTAATGTGTTATCTTGTAATACGCTATTGCACAGTGTTAGATTAGAAAAGTTATGATCAGGTTATATTATTAACCAATTGCTAGCTTGTCATGATTTACGTTTGGATATACAATCTAACTTTTTTTTTCAACTTTAAGTTTCACCATTGCTGGATCATCAGGAAGCAATGGTGAAACTTAAAGTTAAAGAAAAAAGTTAGATAAGTGTTTTTTTACTAATTTATATTGCTCTGTTCTTTAAGAACATTGACCACTCTATTTGTAAAATACACTAACATAATTTAATATATATGTATATATTATATATTTATATATATATATATATATATATATATATATAGAGAGAGAGAGAGAGGAGGGAGAGGGAGACAGAGAGAGAGAGAGAGAGAGAGAGAGGAGAGAGAGAGAGGAGAGAGAGAGAGGAGAGAGAGAGAGAGAGGAGAGAGAGAGGAGCGAGAGAGAGAGGCTTCAGCAGGAATGTTGGGTCGCCTTCACACCCGTGCAAATCAGTTCAACTGGCAAAATAAAGCCCATGCAGAATATCAATTTTTGGTTAAAATAAAGTTAAATATTTTTATGTTTTTTTTTGTATTCTTTAAAAAATTTCTCTAATGCTGTAATTTTGTAAAACTGTTTGTTTTACTAGTTAAAAAAGGAAACTATTTCATTCAGGATGTGCTAAAAAAAATTATGAAAATTTTTTTTTGAATATTCTAATGTAAAAATGAAAAATAAAAATCGAACAGGCTATTTCAAACAGCTTTAACTGCTCTGTATTGTTCTGTGTTATGTTAAAAGATGAATAAATAAATGGTATGTTAAAAAGCAGGCAAATTATGCATGTGATGCAAAAGAATTTAACATAATAGTCCGGGTTTTCAGTATTCTTTGGAAATTTGTAAACTTAAACAATAAGAACTGTTAGGTAATGAAGACAATTTCTTTTTTGTATAATCACACATTTTGCTTAATTGATTGATAAACTAGTTTGTCATACTTTAAATATATTTAAATATTGCTTTACATATAAAATCAATTACAAGTTCATAAAGAGTATAATAGTAAATTGAATGGAAATGATAGTAAGAATTAAAATTTTAGTCTAAATAGTTGAAAAGCAATTGTAAAAGAATAGAACTTTTGGTTCAAGGTTTATTTAAAAAAGATTTCAAAATAATTGTCACCATATCTTATAGCTTAGAGATATCACTGTTAAATTTTTAAAATTTTATTTAATTTACATCGAAAAATGAATCAACTAAAGTAGCGCAATGTTATATTTTATTCCATTATTTTAATAAGACAAAATATTAATACTCAAATAGATGTTGCAAAATTGCTATGTTCATTGCAAAATTTTTTAAGCAAACATCAAGATGCTTGAATAAGGAAATGTGATGGTTGTATTTTTACCATTTTATTTGTTGCTTGCAAATTATTGGCTTGACTATATCTGGAATAAACTTAACCAAAATCTGATTATACAACTGAAATAATTGGAGAATGAAAGAATAAAGTCTGAATAAAAATCAAGAAACAAAACTAAAACAAAAGCAGAATAACAAAAACTCACCAAGTAGGGCAAACAGGTTTAACTTCGAAAAAAATCTCAACAAGTATCCAACTATTTGAGTTTAATCAGAGATTCTACAAATAAAATAAGGGGGTGGAGGTGAAATCCTTAAAAAAATCCAACTGGCTTCAAATAAAGAAAAAAAAGATCCTTAAAATTAAAATTTACCCGACTGAATTGTGTCAAATACCCAACTAGCCGACTAAATTTGTGAAAAAAAACCGACTGAGTTTAATTATCAAAGTCTTTTTAAATAATTTTTCACTCTCCTACTTGTTAATAAAGCGGTTGTAGAAATTTTTTTATACAATAACATTTTTATTCACAAAGAAAAAGATAATGAACTTTTATATGAATGAATGAACTTTATATATAATATAGCTAAGATCAATCATTTTTATTAAATAACTATATATGCCTAACAGTTGTTTTATTGTTATTTTATTGAAACGATTGGTTATATTTTAACATTTGAATATTGTTTTTTATTTATTATTTAATTAATTACTAACTTTTTAAATAAAAATTAAATATAAAAATTATTTCAAAAAAAATGTAAGGTTTTTTTTTTTTTTTTGCAAGTTGTTTTTCTGTCTTTTTATTGCTAAAAAACATTGTTTTTATATACCTGGCATAAAAAATCAACAAAATAAAGTTTCAGAATAAAAAAAAATTTCCATCAAAACATAATAATTTTAATTTTTAAAAAAAGCCTGTACAAGACTATCTAATGCCTGTGCAGCCTGCAAAGACGGGTTTAGACAAGCTATTTATAGCTTCTTCACTCATTTACTCCTACCGATATATATATTTATATATATATATATATATATATATATATATATATATATATATATATATATATATATAGATCTTTTGAACATACAATGAATGTACCTGTGTGCACATATATATATATATATATATATATATATATATATATATATATATATATATATATA